>NC_092340.1:261917500-262102500 GCF_046630445.1 Rutidosis leptorrhynchoides | reverse complement strand
ACTCGTGCATCATTAGTTGGGAGAGCTTGTGCTTCCGCCCATTTAGATACATAATCAATGGCTACGAGAATATAGAGATTATTATGAGATTTTGGAAATGGACCCATAAAGTCAATACCCCAAATGTCAAATACTTCACATACTTGGATAACATTTTGTGGCATTTCATCACGTTGACTTATTTTTCCGGCCCTTTGACAAGCATCACAGGATTTGCAAAGAAGGTGTGCGTCTTTGTAAATTATAGGCCAATAGAATCCAGCATCGTAAACTTTTCTTGCTGTTAGTTGAGTCCCATAATGCCCTCCTGTTGGTCCTGTGTGACAATGGTTTAAAATTTTACTAGCTTCATCTCCGAATACACATCGGCGTATTATTCCATCCGGACAACTTTTAAAAAGATGTGGATCTTCCCAGAAATAGTGTTTTATATCACTAAAGAATTTCTTTCGTTTTTGGTACGACAATCCTTTTTCAAGGAATCCACAAACTAAGTAATTTGCATAGTCTACAAACCATGGAATTTCATTATAATCTATCTTCAATAGATATTCATCAGGAAAGTTGTCTTGTATGGCCGATTCATTTAGAATTTCTAATTCGGGATTTTCAAGACGAGAAAGATGATCAGCGGCGAGATTTTCTGCTCCTCTTTTATCTCGGATTTCAATATCAAACTCTCGTAAGAGTAAGATCTAACGGATTAATCTTGGTTTAGCATCTTGTTTCAAAAATAGGTATCTAAGAGCAGAATGGTCGGTATAGACCACCGTTTTTGCTAGAACGAGATATGAACGAAATTTGTCAAAAGCAAAGACAATAGCAAGGAGTTCTTTTTCAGTAGTTGTGTAATTTGTTTGTGCTCCTTGTAACGTCTTACTAGCATAATATATAGGTTAAAATCGTTTTTCAATCCTTTGTCCTAAAACGGCTCCTATTGCAAAATCACTTGCATCGCACATTAGTTCAAATGGTAGATTCCAATTTGGTGTTATCATGATCGGCGCATTAGTGAGTTTCTCTTTAAGAATATTAAAAGATTTGATACATTCATCTGAAAAGATGAATGGAGCATCCTTTTCTAGGAGTTTATTCATAGGAGTGGCAATTTTAGAAAAATATTTTATGAAACGTCGGTAAAAACCGGCATGCCCTAGAAAACTCCTAACTCCTCTAACATTGGTGGGATGTGGAAGTTTAGCAATTAAATCTACTTTAGCTATATCCACTTCAATTCCTTCTTTTGAGATTTTATGTCCAAGAACGATGCCTTCTTTTACCATGAAATGACATTTCTCCCAATTAAGAACTAGATTTGATTGTTCGCATCTAATAAGCATTCGTTCCAGATTAACTAGACATGATTCAAATGTATCACCGAAGACTGAAAAGTCATCCATGAAAACTTCCATGCATTCTTCTATCATGTCGTGAAAAATCGCCATCATACACCTTTGAAAGGTTGCAGGGGCGTTGCAAAGTCCAAATGGCATACGTTTATAAGCAAAAGTACCATAAGGGCACGTGAATGTGGTTTTCTCTTGATCTTCGGGTGCTATTGGAATTTGAAAATATCCGGAAAATCCATCAAGAAAACAATAGTAACTATTTCCAGCTAATCTTTCCAACATTTGATCAATGAAAGGTAAGGGAAAGTGATCTTTTCTGGTGGCGTCATTTAATTTTCTATAATCAATACATACACGCTATCCTGTTACAGTCCTAGTAGGAATAAGCTCGTTTTTCTCATTTGTAATGACAGTCATGCCACCCTTCTTAGGCACGCATTGAACTGGGCTTACCCATGGACTATCAGAGATTGGATAAATTAGACCTGCGTCTAGCAGTTTAATAATCTCTTTCTTAACTACATCTTGCATATTAGGATTTATTCTTCGTTGGCGTTGCACATACGTTTTATGACCTTCTTCCATAAGGATTTTATGTGTGCAAAACGAAGGACTTATTCCTTTAATATCATGAATTTTCCATGCAATGGCTGGTTTATGAGCTTTCAATACAGAAATGAGTTGTGATTTCTCATTTTCAGTAAGAGAAGACGATATTATTACAGGTAATTCAGATTCACCATGTAAATAAGCGTATTCCAAATGTTTTGGAAGTGGCTTTAACTCTAATTTCGGAGGTTCTTCTATTGATGATTTATATCGATAAATGTCTTCTTCTTTTAGCATTTGAATTTCTTCTGTTATTGGTTCATATTCATTAGCCATAAGTGTAGCTAACATTTCAACTTCATCAATTTGTTCAGTTCCTTCTCCTAAAGAACATTCTCCTGTTCCTTGTAATTCTGGAAATTCTTCTAATAATTCTGCATGTGCATCTATAGTTTGAATATAATAACATGTATCATCTGCAGATTGTGGTTGTTGCATTGCTCTATCAACTGAAAAGGTAACACTCTCGTCCTCTATACTTAGGGTCAATTTCTTACCGAACACGTCTATCATTGCTTTAGCCGTGTTTAAGAATGGTCTTCCTAATATGAGAGGAACTTGAGAATCTTCTTCCATGTCCAGAACAACAAAATCTACTGGAAATACTAAAGTACCAACTTTAACTAGCATGTTCTCCATTATCCCTCTAGGATATTTTATTGATCGATCGGCTAGTTGTATGCTTATTCTTATTGGTTTCAATTCTCCAAGGTCTAGTTTAGCGTATAGTGAATACGGCATTAGATTTATACTAGCACCTAAGTCTGCTAATGCTTCTATTGAACTAAGACTACCCAGAAAACATGGAATTGTGAAACTTCCTGGATCAGATAATTTTTCTGGTATCTTATTCAACAGCACTGCTGAACAATTAGCATTCATAGTAACAGCCGAGAGTTCTTCCATTTTCTTTCTATTTGAGATTAGATCTTTCAAGAATTTAGCATATCTAGGCATTCCTGAAATCACATCAATGAAAGGAAGATTTACATTTATCTGTTTAAACATATCCAAGAATTTGGATTGCTCGGCTTCAAGTTTCTCTTTCTTCATTTTACTCGGGTAAGGAAGTGGTGGTTGGTATGGTTTAACATAAGGTTTACCCTTAACTATGTTATCTTCATTAACCTTTTCAACTACCGGTTCTTTTTCCTTATCTTGATCAGGTTGTGGTTCTTGTGGAGTAGGAATAGCTTTATCAGAAGTTACAGGTATTTCAGGTGGTTTAAGTGTTGTACCACTTCTTGTGATAATGGCTTTAGCTGTTTCATTTCCTGGGTTAGCATTTGTATCACTAGGTAGACTTCCCGATTTTCTTTCACCTATTAACCTTGCTAGGTTACTTACTTCTTGTTCCAAGTTTTGAATAGAAGCTTGTTGATTTCTAAATACTTGAGCATTTTGTTCATTAGTTTGTTTTTGAGATGTGAAAAACTGCGTTTGAGTTTCAACTAGCTTCGTCATCATATCTTCTAAATTCGGCTTTTTATCATCGGGTTGTGGTGGTTTGTTTTGAAAATTAGGTCTTTGCTGGTTGTAATTATTGTTGGACACTTGTTGATTGCTAGGACCTTGTTGGTTGTTGTATGGAATATTTCGATTATAATTCTGGTTTTGATTGTAGATCGGTCTTGGCGGTTGATAATTATTCTGATAATTATTTCCAGGCCTTTAGTTTATGTATGAAATATTCTCTCTTTGTTCCATTGTTAATTCAATACTAAGACAATCTTTTGTCAAATGTGGTCCTCCACACTGCTCACAACTAATTCATATTGAGTGAATATCCTTAGTCATCTTTTTCATTCGTCTCTCGACAGCATCTATCTTTGCGGAAATGGAATCTAATCATGGCTAGAATCAGCTCTAGCTGCTTTAGATGATCTAACGATATCTTTTTCTTGGTGCCACTCATGTGAGTGGGAAGCAGTGTTATCAATAATTTTGTAAGCATCAGTTTCGGTTTTCTTCATAATGGAACCACCAGCTGCTATATCTATGTCTTTCCTTGTGGTGATGTCGCATCCTTGGTAGAATATTTGTACTATTTGACAGGTGTCTAAACCATGTTGCGGACATCCTCTTAATAACTTTCCAAATCTTGTCCACGCCTCATATAGAGTTTCATTTGGCTTCTGTGTGAACGTAACAATTTCTCCTTGAAGTCTTACGGCTTTAGATGCCGGAAAGAATTGTTTCAGAAATTTTTCAACTAAAACGTCCCATGTATCAATCGCCCCTTCAGGTAACAATTCCAACCAATCTTTGGCTTCTCCCTTTAAAGTCCAGGGAAATAACATGAGATATATCTGTTCATCCTCAACTTCTCTTATTTTAAATAGAGTGCAGATCCTATTAAAGGTACGAAGATGTTCATTTGGATCTTCCTTCGGCGCACCACTAAATTGGCATTGATTAGTCACCATGTGTAGAATTTGTCCTTTGATTTCATAATCTGGCGCATTAATGTCTGGATGAGTAATTGCGTGACCTTGGCCAGTGCGTTTAGCTCTCATTCGGTCTTCCATACTTAACGGTTCCAGATTATCCATAATTGAATTTGTTGAATCGGAATCACTAGAGGATTCTGATTTAATGGTTCGTTCCTCAACAATCTCTGTTTGAATGATTGGTGGTTCCGGAGGAATGTTTAGTGGTTCAGGATCTATGAATCGTCCCTGAATATTCTCCGGATTCTCAATTGTGAGGTCGGGTTCAAAAAATGGATTATCGAAAATTTGAACTGGAGTACTTGGTCGACTGGATGACGATTCTAAAGAAAAATCAATGGCGGTAATATTTGCTAAATGTCTTGATCTAGTTACAGGTGGTGAACGTACAAAAGGTGGTGAACGTCTTACTCGATGCATTCACTGAATATCCTATTAGTTTTTAAAAAGGAAAGAAAAATTATATAAGTTATCCAATTAATAGACTTTTCTGATTTTGCCCACGTTTCGAATAGCCAAAAGATGCAGCATAGGGGCAGGATTCGTTTGGTCTCAATATAATTGAGGACTGTTTGGCTCCAATAACCCGGTCCACATACAAATCCAACTATTACTACGAACCAGAAAATTTTGATGTCTATCAATTTAACCACTTAAAATAAATTTTCGTAATTTTAAGAAATTTAGATAAGAAGTAGAATAAAAATCTATGTCCTAAAAACTAGAATAGCGAGAAATAAGAAAGAAAAAGAGCGTGTCGGAAAAAGATCGAAAAATAAAAATAAGAAAGAAAAAGAGTGACTTATAGAACTTAAAAACACTCGACTAACCCAACCTTATTACTATCACTAACTTAAAATTATAATCGCAAATTGAGATTACTAATTGGAATGATAATTGATACATAGGTAAAAGGTGTCTAAAAATATTAAAGCTTACAAGAAAAACTATATCCCAAATGGCAATAACTTAAAAAGAAACTAAAACTTAAAAAGGCGTCACAAAATTCTAAAGTACCTAAATCTTAGTCTAAAGAAAAGGCACTTAAGGGATTTTACGGCAAAGCCTAAAAATCTAGAAGTAAAAAAAATAACTATGGCAAAAACTATATCTAAATACGAGCGAAAAATACAAATATTACGCTAAAATAATTAAAAAGGGAGAAAATATATAAATATACAAAAAGTTGTAAAAAGTACAATTTTTATAAAAATATTATTTTTATATTATTTATTTATTAAAACTAGTAATTTTACATTAATTAAACTAATTTAACTAAATATATAAATTAAATAAAAAGAAACTTAAAACTAATTATAATAATAATAAGTAATTAGGGTTAATAATAATAATAATTAATAATTACCCCGTATTTAATGCCTGATTAGGGTTTCTGTCGGCGTGTCAGAGTGTCTCCGCGAGTCGCGGTATTCGAAGCTGCAAACTCCGCGAGTCGCGGGGTTCCAATTTTCAGATGACAGGTTGATTAAAATTCGACGCGTTTTTTTTTATATATATTCTGTTTTATATTTTCTGTTTAAATAAAAATATTTATATAATAAAAACTTATATTTAAAAACTAAAATAAAAATAGAACTACTTTATAATTTTAAAAATATCTTAAAAATAGATTTATATATATATTAAATTTTTTTTTTTGGTTTTTTTTATGTTTTAAATAAAAATATTTAAATAAAACTTATATTTTTATAAAATAAAAATAAAGAAACTTTATAAAACTTAAATATTTAACAAAATCTTAAAAAAATATATAAATTTTTGTTTTCTTTTTATATTTTCGAATAATTAAAAACGTATTTTTACAAAAGTGAATTTTAATAAAAGTAAACTAAAAATAAAAATCTTTTTTTAAAAAAAAAAAAATTTAGCGTTACGCTTCCGGCTTTTAAGCTAGATTGTTCCCCGGCAGCGGCGCCAAAAATAACTTGATGTCGTGCGAGGTGTATATAAAATAGCTTTATATTTTACAAGGAAATACTATTAAATACGATACAATTTTACACAAGATATTTATTTATTTATAGAATGGATATACTTAAACCTTGCTACAACACTTATAGGCAGTGTACCTAATCGTACAGTAGTGTAGTTTTTAGTAAGTCCGGTTCTTTCCACAGGAAAAATCTTTAAACAAAGCTTAACGCTATATTACTTTACCTTTATAAAAATACAAATATATATATAAGTAATATTATTATTAAAAAAGGGGGTTTTTACCGTTTAATGACCGGTTTGTCGATTTTAAAACTTTAGTCGCAGTTAAAACCAAATGTGAAATATTAAATAAATAAAAGACTTAATTTAAAGCGTAAAGTAAATAACGATAATGAAATTGCGAATAATAAAAGTGCGATAAAATAAACTTGCGATTAAAAAGTACGATAATTAAAAGTGCAATTAAATACAATAACAATAAATAAAAGTGTTATAATTAGAAGTGCAATTAAATATAAAATAAAAGGAATTAAATATGAAATAAAAGAATTATGCTTATTTAAACTTCCGTAATCATGATGTTTGACGTGTTGATTTTAGTTTTATGCCCATGGGTTAATTGTCCTTTGTCCTGGATTATTTAATATGTCCGTCTGGTTTTTTTCAATAACAGTCCATCAGTCATAAATATAAAGTGCGAGTGTCCTCGTCAAATTATCCTTATACCCGAAGTTAAATATTCCAACTAATTGGGGACTTAAACTGTAACAAGATTTTAATACTTTGTTTAATAATTACACCAGGTTATCGACTGCGTGTAACCCAAGGTTTTAATACTCTGTTATCAATTATTCCAAGTGTCCTTGTACATAATTTCACCCCTGTTTTAATAATTCTAGTGGCTATTAATCCATTCCCGTGTCCGGTTAAATGAACAATTATTCGTACATATAAATATCCCGCCCATCGTGTCCGATCGAGTGTATATGGTTATTTATAGGGACGTCCAATTGTAAATCTTTATATTAAAATTAACAAACTATCATTTAGTTAAACAAATATAAAGCCCATTAATAGCCCATAGTCTAATTTCTACAAGTGTCGTTCTTTTGTCCAAACCCCAATTATGGTACAAAGCCCAATTACCCAATTTTAGTAATTAGCCCAACATCATGATTACTTCGTTTTAAATAAGCATAATAATAACTTAGCTACGAGACATTAAATTAAAAAGGTTGAACATAACTTACAATGATTAAAAATAGCGTAGCGTTACACGGACAGAATTTTGACTTACACCCTTACAACATTCGCTAACATACCCTTATTATTAGGATTTAAAATTAAAATTTAAATTAAAATATAAATATAAATATAAATATTACGTATAGATATAGAGAGATTGATATATTGGATGATAAAAATGATCAGAATTCGTTGGGTTTATAGGGATTTTCGTATTTGGCTGCTCCGCGAGTCGCGGCATTTTTGGCCTCCATACTCCGCAACTCGCGAAGTTCGTAATTCCAGCTCACAAAGGTTTGTCTTTTAATTTGCCGACGTTTTATAAATATATTATAATATATATATTAATTTTAAGAATTAATTATATATTATATTATATTATATTTATATACATAGTTAACTTGTAATTTTTAGTCCGTTGCGTCGACCGTTGAGAGTTGACTCTGGTCCCGGTTCCGGATTTTCGAACGTCCTTGCGTGCAATTTAATATCTTGTACTTTGCGTTTTGAATCTTGTACTCTTGTAATTTTGAGACGTTTCTTATCAATAATTGAAACCTCATTGATTGTATTTTGTACTTTTGAGCTTTTTGGTCGTTTGCGTCTTCAATTCGTCGAATCTGTCTTTTATCTTCACCTTTTATTATTTAAACGAATATCAATTTTAAATAGAACAATTGCAACTAAAAGCTTGTCTTTCTTGAGGAATAATGCTATGAAATATATGTTCGTTTTTAACAAGGAAATACTATTAATATTTAACATCAAGTTATGCGAGGTGTATATAAAATAGCTATTAAATTTTACAAGAAAATACTATAAAATACGATACAATTTTACACAAGATATTTATTTATTTAGAGAATGGATATACTTAAACCTTGCTACAACACTTATAGGCAGTGTACCTAATCGTACAGTAGTGTAGTTTTTAGTAAGTCCGGTTCGTTTCACAGGGAAAATCTTTAAACAAAGCTTAACGCTATATTAGTTTACTTTTATAAAAATACAAATATATATATATATATATATATATATATATATATAAGTAATATTATTATTATAAAGGGGGATTTTTACCGTTTAATGACCGGTTTGTCGATTTTAAAATTTTAGTCGCAGTTAAAACAAAATGTAAAATATTAAATAAATAAAAGACTTAATTTAAAGAATAAAGTAAATAACGATAATGAAATTGCGAATAATAAAAGTGCGATAAAATAAACTTGCGATAATTAAAAAGTACGATAATTAAAAGTGCAATTAAATAAAATAATGATAAAATAAAATGCGATAATTAGAAGTGCAATTAAATATAAAATAAAGGAAATTAAATATGAAATAAAAGAATTATGCTTATTTAAACTTCCGTAATCATGATGTTTGACGTGTTGATTTTAGTTTTATTCCCATGGGTTAATTGTCCTTTGTCCTGGATTATTTAATATGTCCGTCTGGTTTTTGTCCATAACAGTCCATCAGTCATAAATATAAAGTGCGAGTGTCCTCGTCAAATTATTCTTATACCCGAAGTTAAATATTCCAACTAATTGGGGACTTAAACTGTAACAAGATTTTAATACTTTGTTTAATAATTACACCAAGATGTCGACTGAGTGTAACCCAAGGTTTTAATACTTTGTTATCAATTATACCAAGTGTCCTTGTACATAATTTCACCCCTATTTTAATTATTCTAGTGGCTATTAATCCATTCCCGTGTCCGGTTAAATGAACGATTATTCGTACATATAAATACCCCGCTCATCGTGTCTGATTGAGTGTATATGGTTATTTATAGGGACGTCCAATTGTAAATCTTTATATTAACATTAACAAACTATCATTTAGTTAAACAAATATAAAGCCCATTAATAGCCCATAGTCTAATTTCCACAAGTGTCGTTCTTTTGTCCAAACCTCAATTATGGTACAAAGCCCAATTACCCAATTTTAGTAATTAGCCCAACATCATGATTACTTCGGATTAAATAAGCATAATAATAACTTAGCTACGAGACATTAATGTAAAAAGGTTGAACATAACTTACAATGATTAAAAATAGCGTAGCGTTACACGGACAGAATTTCGACTTACACCCTTACAACATTCGCTAACATACCCTTATTATTAGGATTAAAATTAAAATTAAAATTAAAATATAAATTATAAATATAAATATTACGTATAGATAGATGGATGGATATATATTGATATTTAAAATGATCAGAATTCGTTTGCTTTTATAGGGAATTGAGTTCAGGGGGTCTCCGCGACTCGCGTAATTTTTGCACTGCAAACTCCGCAACTCGCGGAGTTTGCTTTTACAGCTCACACAAGTTTGGAGCCTTTCTTGCCGACGGTTTATAATATATTATATAATATATAAATAATTATAAGAATTATTTAAATATTATATTATATTTATGTGCATAGTTGACTTGTAATTTTTAGTCCGTTGCGTCGAGCGTTGAGAGTTGACTCTGGTCCCGGTTCCGGATTTTTGAACGTCCTTGCGTACAATTTAATATCTTGTACTTTGCGTTTTGAATCTTGTACTCTTGTAATTTCGAGACGTTTCTTATCAATAATTGGAACCACTTTGATTGTATTTTGTACTTTTGAGCTTTTTGGACCTTTGTGTCTTCAATTCGTCGAATCTGTCTTTTGTCTTCACCTTTTATTATTTAAACGAATATCACTTTTAAATAGAACAATTGCAACTAAAAGCTTGTCTTTCTTGAGGAATAATGCTATGAAATATATGTTCGTTTTTAGCATTATCAATATGTATGTAGAATATTTTCACTCACTAAGCGTTAGCTTACCCTCTCGTTGTTGATATTTTTATAGGTTCGCGTGATGGCGGCTCGGGTAAGCATGGGGATTAGAGATCTTGGCTAGGTTGCTTTAGAAGATCTTGCTTTTAGACTCGATTAGGATTTGGGTAGCGTAGTCCCAAATCACCATGCTCGGTTTTGTGTAAACGTAACTAGTCGGGTCATAATGATTATAACCGGTTTACGATTTAATTAATGAACCATTGTATTAGGGAGTTTAAATTATTAATGTATGTTTTAAATTCGTTGAACTTACTTTGGTAACAAATATATTTTGGAAATTGTGTAATGGGACCTAAAGTATTATTTAACGCGTATTAAAAGGAAAAAAATTTTATGGGCCGGTTTTAATACGGGTTGGGACGTTACAAGTGGTATCAGAGCATGGTCTAAGGGATTTAGGTGACTTGAGATAGGTGCCTAGACTTAGACTTTTATGTGTGCTAAATTGTTACGGGACTTGTAGGATTACGGGTCGGAATGGGTTATAGTTAGTGCCTTGTTGTAGGTGGACTAACATTTATATTAGTAATGCGGATATTATTAATATGTTATTGTGTTGTGATAATAATTCTCGCGTGTGTTTATATCGCGTAGAATTTTGTTTGTGTTTGTTATATCATCGAGCGAGGCGGTCGTTGTACTAATGAGTTGATACGGCGTGTGTGCGTAATAAGGACTTGCAAACCTTATTACAGGTGCAAATCGTGTGTAGCAAGTGATGTACGATGAGTGTTTATCAAGATGGGGCGGTGTTTTGTGCATAACTTTATACGTTCGTGATCTAATCGCTTTGCATTCCTTAGAATGGCGACGAGAAACGGGATCGAGTTGAACGACGCGGAGTTTAACGCTAGAGTTGCGGCCGCCGTTGCGGAGCAAATGAGTGCGTTTCGGGAAGAAATGGATAGGAAGTATTCCGAATCTCGGAGTAGTGGTGAAATGGAGCGTTGTCGTAAGAGCTTCATGAGGACTAAACCCCCGATGTATGACGGGAAACCGAATTCTTTAGTGAGCACAACTTGGATCTCGGCTGTCAAAGGGTATTTTCACACTATTGAATGCCCTCCCGAGAAGAAGACGAGACTCGCTACTAGTTTGTTGCGGGGTAGAACAAAGGATTGGTTGGATGGTATGATTAATCTTGTCGGTGGCGAAACGTTTATGGCTTTATCGTGGGACGAATTTAAGGAGGAATTCTTCGAGGAGTTCCGAACTTCAGCTGATTTGTGGGAGTTGCGTAATGAGTTGCGAAATTTGTGACAAGGATATATGGATTTGAATACTCTCAAGACGACCTTTATGGTGAAGGCTCGTTTTTGCCCGGAGTATTTGAGGAATGATCGTTTGTTGATGGGGGATTTCTATCGGACCTTGAATGATGACTTGAAGAGTAAAATTAGCCGGGGTCAAGCGAAATCATTTGCGGAGTTATTCGCCTTGGCTAGAGGTTTCGAGTCTTATTCGCGATCGAAGGTTGGTGAACCTTCTAGTGAGAGAAGGGTTGTTTCGTATGGTGCTCCAAGTAAGAGGACTAAGGGTCCGAGTGTGAGCACGGGTGGTGCACGGATGAATATATCGGATTCTAGTGCGGCTAGATATTACAATTGTGGCGTGAGGGGTCGTGGGAATGTTCGGTACCAAAGAGTGATGGCATGATGTGCTTGAATTGCCAAGAAGAAGGACATCGTAAGTCGGAATGTCCCAAGTTAGCGGGGACGGGTGCGGCAAGGAGACGTTAAGGTACGTTTCGTTTTAATAAATATGTCCTTTGATTATTTATTGTATGTCGTTGAGTTTGAGTTGGTTAAATGCATGGTGTTGTGCATGTTATTGATATGGGTGACGTTCCTAATGGAAGTACCCTATGGTGACGTTTTGATTGCTGGGCGAAGAGCGTAAGACTTGGCGTAACCAAGCATTCCTTAGTATTTGGGAAATGTTTCTACCAAGCCATTGAAATGAGTTTTGGTGTTCGGATGTTAGAGCGTGTTCGCTCTCGTGTTGAAGTTGATGAACCATGAGGTTCGACGGGTGGGATGAAACCCGAGAAATCGAGTGTTTTGGATCTTGATGTATGTTAGTAAAGGAGTCTATGTGACGCGACATTAGGTGCCTCTTTTATACCTACTAGCGTGGTGTTCGACTCTGATTATGTTGCGGTTACATTGTACTTAGGGTACCGAAGTGAAACACTTAGTTGCATGAGTGACTGGGTGAAGTTTGACAAGCTATAGCAATTGGATGATTGCGAGAGTAGAGCTGTGTAATTTGCGGTACACTTTTCGTTCGAAGTGTTAAGGATTGGTTGAAATCCTTCGTGTGCTGAAGATTGGAGCGAGATGTAGTGATGGGTCGTGTGAACCCAATTGTTGGTAAAGTCTACCTTTGGTAGCATTGTACGGGTGTACGAGATGCGGTTATGGAACGTAATTCCAAGTGGGGGAGTTACACTCCCGCACGAGGAGGTTTTAGTGTGAGATTTCAGACAATGCTTATGGTAGATCCGAAATTTGTGTCGGGACCTAGATTTGGTCGATTTGTGGTGGAGTACAATTTCGGTAAAATTGTACCTATGATTTTGGATTTGAATTATCACCAAGGTGGTAATGTGGTAAACTCGTTGAGAGATAATGGACGGGTATGGCAAGCAAGGTGGAATCCCTCGGTTAAGGGATGTGCGTGGTGGATTCTCTTATCGAGAATTATTGTTTTGTGCCTATGTTCGATATAGGTGGTTCTTGCTCGATTGTGTGAATGGTTAGTGGTATCCGTTAGGATTCACTATAGCGTAGCAGAGCGCGATGTTACGCTACTCGTTGTTCGAGGCTAAAAGGGCGTTGATTGGTGAAACATGACCTTAGGGGTCCGCTGACTTCATCATGGTTATCGATTGGTGAAGCAGGACTTTCGGGGTCCGTTGACTTCATCATGAGCGTGGTGTTATATCGGTGAAGGATGACTTTTGGGGTCCGCTGACTTCATCTGGTGTTGAGATTGGTGGAGCATGACCTTCGGGGTCCGCTGACTTCATCAAGGGAGTAGAGTTACGTCGTCATGGCATAACATTATCGGGAAATGCGAGTACCGGTGGGAAATGAGAGTACCATTCATGAGTTGTGTTGTGGGACGTGAATATCGGGTTGTTCGTATTCACAATATTTCGGGTTGTTTCGGCCATGTTGTGTTGTGATCTATTGGTTGTTTTATACACCAATGGTGGGGTCGTAAGGACCGTGTGGTGTGATCTATTGGTTGTTTTATACGCCGATGGTGGGGTCGTGAGGACCATGTTGTATGATTAGTGATGCGATAGCCGCGCTTCGCTCATGTGTTGTTACGGGTGTGACAATAGTCGATTTTGTACACCTTGGGTTAGCATTGCCATGGTCGCTTTGGGCGCTAACGGTTTTAGCCGTTGCTTGTTATGATGTTACGGTAGTTGCGTATTGGTCGTATTGCGCACTACAAGGGATGTATAGTGATTGGTGTTATCCGTAAAGATTCGTTTGGTTCGGTCTTCATCGTTTTGGGTTGTTGACCTTAGGTTTAGACTTGGTTGCCTTTAGCGTTGTACTCGGTAAGGGTACGCTAAGGGGTTGATATCTCGGTACGAGATTGGTTGAGTTTTCCCGATGTTAGGGAATGAGCATGGTTTTAGTGCTCGGATTGTGGATTTGATATATCGCGGGTGACGATTTAGCTGTTAAGGGTAACTCTTTGAGAAGAATTGTCTAAGGGATCGTTGTAGACTTCGGTTGTTGCGTGTATTGTACGTCTCGGGATGCGATCAAGTGTGTAATTTGTCATTGGATTAACCATCGGGTTAGCGAATTTGTGGTAGAAGTCGGTTTGAAATGCATGTTCGACGACCATTGAGTGTGGTCCGTTTGGTTAAGTGACGAGGATCACGAGGACGTGATCGAATCTAAGTGGGGGAGAGTTGTAACACCCCGTTTTCCCCGTATATGATTTATAGGTGTATTGTGTATGTACGATAAGCGTATGAAGGGTTCGGGACATGTTCGGGTGTTGAGGTCTTGTATGCAAGAAAATGACTCACATCACGCCGTGTGTCTCGACGCGACATTTAAGGCCGCGGCGCGGCAAACTGCACGAACTGGCACCAGATTCTTGTAATTTTAAATGAAGTTCAAGGGCAATTTAGTCTTTTTGCGTTTGAGCCAGATTTGAGGATTTAACCTCATCCATTCATTTCATTTCTTATTTTCTTTTCCTTTTTCTTTCATTTTCTCCCAAGAAACTCAAATACCCCAAGTGATTCAAGTGGGATTTTGGAAAGGAAGAAGCGGGTTTTGATCTTTGGCGTAGTTGACTAGTTTGTTCTCCTTGTTCTTGGCTACACGGTGATACTAGTGGTAAGCTCTAACTCTGAATTTCATTTTCGTGTTCATCATTCAAATTTGGGGCTTTTGATTATATGATTCATAGATAGAACCCATTTAGTTGTTAATTGAAGGTTAACACCAAGATTCAGGTTATTTGTTGTTAATGTCGGGTTTTGGGTTGTTTAATGATTTAACCATGTTTAAGACTTGTAAATTGTCATAACCCGTCCTTAACCATAAGAACGTGTTAGATAACGTATGATTTCATTGCGAGGTATTGACCTCTATATGCGACATTTTTAAAAAGGAAAACTGCATATATTATACATTACAAACCAAACCATTATTTTTGTTACAAGCTTTAGACAATAAAAAGATGATTATCGTTTAACGATAATCTTCGACTTACAAACTTTACAAATGATAATAACAACACGATTTCTAGCATATTTTACAACACACGTCCTCGGATATGCAGTTTTATTTTTGACACAAATATGAGTACGCATGATCCTGCTTAGATTCAACATAATGCAGCGGAAGCTTTAATTATCACCTGAGAATAAACATGTTTAAAAACGTCAACATAAAGTTGGTGAGATATAGGTTTAGTGCGCAGCAATATATATATATAGACCACAAGATTTCGTATATAAACATTTCAATAAAAATATTCTAAGTGGTTGAGCACTTGGTAACCATACTTAACATTTTCACGTCGCATATTCCCTTTAATATGAAATCTTACTACACCGTACCAAATGTAGTCACAAAACGAAGTACTGTGCAACCGTTGAATACTGGTCGTCCAGTCCGATTGGGGTTGTCAGGCCCGATAGATCTATCAACAGGATTCGCGTTTACAATACCGCTGTAAATATTAGTTACCAAGCTACAGGGAAGTATGCCAGTGGTACAACTCAACGTAGAATATATTTTTCAGTTACTTGTGTCCATAACGTAAAACAAAAAATACATGTATTCTCATCCCGAAATATTTAGAGTTTAAAAGTGGGACTATATACTCACTCTTGTCTTGATGATATATATATTTTGACTCGGTCTTCCGGTTGATATCACGAACCTATCCATATATAATATATCAATATGTTTTCATTTTTAAACAAACGTTATAAATATATACTTGTTATACTTTTAATACTTTGAATAATTCCTTAGTCCGTAGTTAGCAGTCCGATGTTAGTAATTCAATTTTAATGGTTCATTTTTAGATGTTTAATATACCCGCAATGAAATAAATAAAACCCCCAACGAAATCAATAAAACCCCATCGTATATGTGTTGGTCGAGATTAATCTTGACCCATGGTACCGGTGTTGTCAAATGACGTGTTGCGTACATAAAGTACCGGTGTTGTCAAATGACGTGTTGCGTACAAACATGGGATCTTATGATTAATCTTCTCGTATTGTTTACGGGTGATCCTGAACCATATAAAATTGAATTATAAGTACATATATATAAAATATCATGTTATCTTAGAAATATGTGATTTATATCATTTTTTTCCGATTGATCCCGTAGTTGAAATGATCTAGGATAACCAATTTTGTTTCGGTCATAGTTTCTTCGTTACAAATCCGTTTTCGTTGATTCAAATTGCCATCTTCTTGGATCGAGTTCTTCTTTAAGACTATGAACTGTAAATACCTTGGTTTGTATTCAAAATCATACGGCATAAGTGAAACATTAGTGAAACATATGAAGTTAAACATTTTTGTTACAACAAAATCATTTAATGACCATTTTTCTAAAAATACTTATACTTTGAAAAACCAAGTTTTACCTTGTTAAATTAGTATATACATAAGTTATATTACAGGTCTTGAAGTATTTTAAAAGTTAAGTTAGAAGGATCTATTTAGTTTGCAAACAAGTTTGAAAACATTCAAACTATGTTCTTGTTGTTAAACTTTTGTACCACAAAATAAGATAGCTATATACATATGAATTGAATAAGGTTATGAACATAGATTCTACCTCAAGTTCCTTGGATAAGATTGCTGTAAAAGAGGAGTAAGAAGCTAGAATCAAAAGGGTGATAGAAGTGGATGAAAGATTGGAAGTAAGTTGGTGTTCTTGGAAGGTTTTCTTGAAGTGTTTTTGTATGGTTTTCTTATGGTGTTTTAGTATGGTTTTTGAAGCTAGATCTTCTTGGAAACTTTGCTGAATTGATTAAGGGTTTTAAGGCTTCAAAGTATGTGTGTGTTTTGCTAGAGAATTTAAGGTAAAATGAATCAAAAATGCTCATGTATATAAGCTACAAAAAACGTGTTTCATGGGGTATCCATGACAAGATTTCAAGTTGTTCTTTTGTGTAATTAGTCAATAAGCTTCCAAAATCAATTACCTAGCCCTCATGGCATGAATAATGGCTGGTTAGGTGGTGATTTTGATGTGTATTTACTATTAGTAAATACGTATAGAAGCTTGGTATGATACGAGTACAAATACTCTAGGTATACGTATAGAAATTTTGTGAAAAATGGAATGAGGATTCAAATATAGCTATCTTTTGTGAATACACTTATATGGTTTTATGTATTTAAGTCTTTAAAAGTGATTAAATACATTACTTATACAATATATGTATAAACATTATATGTCTTAAGTATTTATGTCAAATAACGTTACGTATAGTTATCGTTTTGAAAACTTAAGTTAGTAGTTTCAAAATACACATATAACTTGTTGTTATTAATACAAAATGAGATATTAAAACATTTATTAATCATGTTAAATATGTATATATACATTTATATACACAAACGTATAATTATCATATATTGTATAGTTCGTGATATCATCGGTCAAACTAGACGGTCAAACGTTGTGTAAAACTCTTTTCGGAAATATAAGTCTCGACAATTTGGATTGCTTATCATGTTGGCAAGGTTTAATTTATGTAAATATTAATCTTATAAGTATAGTATGATCGAAAAAATGCGGGTCGTTACATTACCTCCCCGTTAAATAAATTTCGTCCCGAAATTTTAAAATTGTACCTATTTTGCGTCATCGAGAAACAAGTGTGGATACTTTTGCTTCATCTGATCCTCTCGTTCCCAAGTAAACTCGGGACCTCTTCTAGCATTCCAACGAACCTTAACAATCGGTATATTACTCTGTTTGAGCTGTTTAACTTCACGGTCCATGATTTCGATTGGTTCTTCGACGAATTGTAGTTTCTCGTCGACATGAATTTCTTCAAGAGGAATGGTGAGGTCTTCCTTTGCAAGACACTTCTTAAGGTTTGAGACGTGAAAGGTATTATGTACTCCGGCGAGTTGTTGCGGTAACTCGAGTCGATAAGCTACCGGTCCAATGCGTTCGATGATCTTAAACGGACCTACGTATCTTGGGTTCAGTTTACCCCTTTTGCCGAAACGTATTACACCTTTCCAAGGTGACACCTTTAGCATAACCATGTCCCCGACCTGAAACTCTAATGGTTTCCTTCGAACATCGGCGTAGCTCTTTTGGCGACTACGGGCTGTTTTCAATCTCTCCTTGATTTGCACTATCTTCTCAGTCGTTTCATGTATGATCTCGGGACCAGTTAAATGTCGATCTCCTACTTCATTCCAACAGATAGGAGATCTACACTTCCTTCCGTACAATGCTTCGAATGGCGCAGCTCCAATGCTCGCATGATAACTATTATTATACGAGAATTCTGCTAACGGTAGATATTTATCCCATCCGTTTCCAAAATCGATCACACATGCCCTGAGCATGTCTTCGATGAAATGTCCCGTTCTTATTGATTAAAAACGTTCCATATTAATTGATTTCGTTGCGAGGTTTTGACCTCTATATGAGACGTTTTTCAAAGACTGCATTCATTTTTAAACAAACCATAACCTTTATTTCATCAATAAAGGTTTAAAAAGCTTTACGTAGATTATCAAATAATGATAATCTAAAATATCCTGTTTACACACGACCATTACATAATGGTTTACAATACAAATATGTTACAACAAAATAAGTTTCTTGAATGCAGTTTTTACACAATATCATACAAGCATGGACTCCAAATCTTGTCCTTATTTACGTATGCGACAGCGGAAGCTCTTAATAATCACCTGAGAATAAACATGCTTAAAACGTCAACAAAAATGTTGGTGAGTTATAGGTTTAACCTATATATATCAAATCGTAACAATAGACCACAAGATTTCATATTTCAATACACATCCCATACATAGAGATAAAAATCATTCATATGGTGAACACCTGGTAACCGACAATAACAAGATGCATATATAAGAATATCCCCATCATTCCGGGACACCCTTCGGATATGATATAAATTTCGAAGTACTAAAGCATCCGGTACTTTGGATGGGGTTTGTTAGGCCCAATAGATCTATCTTTAGGATTCGCGTCAATTAGGGTGTCTGTTCCCTAATTCTTAGATTACCAGACTTAATAAAAAGGGCATATTCGATTTCGATAATTCAACCATAGAATGTAGTTTCACGTACTTGTGTCTATTTTGTAAATCATTTATAAAACCTGCATGTATTCTCATCCCAAAAATATTAGATTTTAAAAGTGGGACTATAACTCACTTTCACAGATTTTTACTTCGTCGGGAAGTAAGACTTGACCACTGGTTGATTCACGAACCTATAACAATATATACATATATATCAAAGTATGTTCAAAATATATTTACAACACTTTTAATATATTTTGATGTTTTAAGTTTATTAAGTCAGCTGTCCTCGTTAGTAACCTACAACTAGTTGTCCACAGTTAGATGTACAGAAATAAATCGATAAATATTATCTTGAATCAATCCACGACCCAGTGTATACGTATCTCAGTATTGATCACAACTCAAACTATATATATTTTGGAATCAACCTCAACCCTGTATAGCTAACTCCAACATTCACATATAGAGTGTCTATGGTTGTTCCGAAATATATATAGATGTGTCGACATGATAGGTCGAAACATTGTATACGTGTCTATGGTATCTCAAGATTACATAATATATAATACAAGTTGATTAAGTTATGGTTGGAATAGATTTGTTACCAATTTTCACGTAGCTAAAATGAGAAAAATTATCCAATCTTGTTTTACCCATAACTTCTTCATTTTAAATCCGTTTTGAGTGAATCAAATTGCTATGGTTTCATATTGAACTCTATTTTATGAATCTAAACAAAAAAAGTATAGGTTTCTAGTCGGAAAAATAAGTTACAAGTCATTTTTGTAAAGGTAGTCATTTCAGTCGAAAGAACGACGTCTAGATGACCATTTTAGAAAACATACTTCCACTTTGAGTTTAACCATAATTTTTGGATATAGTTTCATGTTCATAATAAAAATCATTTTCTCAGAATAAAAACTTTTAAATCAAAGTTTATCATAGTTTTTAATTAACTAACCCAAAACAGCCCGCGGTGTTACTACGACGGCGTAAATCCGGTTTTACGGTGTTTTTCGTGTTTTCAGGTTTTAAATCATTAAGTTAGAATATCATATAGATATAGAACATGTGTTTAGTTGATTTTAAAAGTCAAGTTAGAAGGATTAACTTTTGTTTGCGAACAAGTTTAGAATTAACTAAACTATGTTCTAGTGATTACAAGTTTAAACCTTCGAATAAGATAGCTTTATATGTATGAATTGAATGATGTTATGAACATCATTACTACCTTAAGTTCCTTGGATGAACCTACTGGAAAAGAGAAAAATGGATCTAGCTTCAATGGATCCTTGGATGGCTCAAAGTTCTTGAAGAAAAATCATGACACGAAAACAAGTTCAAGTAAGATCATCACTTGAAATAAGATTGTTATAGTTATAGAAATTGAACCAAAGTTTGAATATGATTATTACCTTGTATTATAATGATAACCTACTTTAAGAAACAAAGATTTCTTGAGGTTGGATGATCACCTTACAAGATTGGAAGTGAGCTAGCAAACTTGAAAGTATTCTTGATTTTATGAAACTAGAACTTTTGGAATTTATGAAGAACACTTAGAACTTGAAGATATAACTTGAGAGAGTTCAATTAGATGAAGAAAATTGAAGAATGAAAGTGTTTGTAGGTGTTTTTGGTCGTTGGTGTATGGATTAGATATAAAGGATATGTAATTTTGTTTTCATGTAAATAAGTCATGAATGATTACTCATATTTTTGTAATCTTATGAGATATTTCATGCTAGTTGCCAAATGATGGTTCCCACATGTGTTAGGTGACTCACATGGGCTGCTAAGAGCTGATCATTGGAGTGTATATACCAATAGTACATACATCTAAAAGCTGTGTATTGTACGAGTACGAATACGGGTGCATACGAGTAGAATTGTTGATGAAACTGAACGAGAATGTAATTGTAAGCATTTTTGTTAAGTAGAAGTATTTTGATAAGTGTATTGAAGTCTTTCAAAAGTGTATAAATACATATTAAAACACTACATGTATATACATTTTAACTGAGTCGTTAAGTCATCGTTAGTCGTTACATGTAAGTGTTGTTTTGAAACCTTTAGGTTAACGATCTTGTTAAATGTTGTTAACCCAATGTTTATAATATCAAAAGAGATTTTAAATTATTATATTATCATGATATTATGATGTACGAATATCTCTTAATATGATATATATACATTAAATGTCGTTACAACGATAAACGTTACATATATGTCTCGTTTCAAAATCATTAAGTTAGTAGTCTTGTTTTTACATATGTAGTTCATTGTTAATATAATTAATGATATGTTTACTTATCATAATATCATGTTAACTATATATATAACCATATATATATCATCATATAGTTTTTTTACAAGTTTTAACGTTCGTGAATCACCGGTCAACTTGGGTGGTCAATTGTCTATATGAAACCTATTTCAATTAATCAAGTCTTAACAAGTTTGATTGCTTAACATGTTGGAAACATTTAATCATGTAAACATCAATCTCAATTAATATATATAAACATGGAAAAGTTCGGGTCACTACAGTACCTACCCGTTAAATAAATTTCGTCCCGAAATTTTAAGCTGTTGAAGGTGTTGACGAATCTTCTGGAAATAGATGCGGGTATTTCTTCTTCATCTGATCTTCACGCTCCCAGGTGAACTCGGGTCCTCTACGAGCATTCCATCGAACCTTAACAATTGGTATCTTGTTTTGCTTAAGTCTTTTAACCTCACGATCCATTATTTCGACGGGTTCTTCGATGAATTGGAGTTTTTCGTTGATTTGGATTTCATCTAACGGAATAGTGAGATCTTCTTTAGCAAAACATTTCTTCAAATTCGAGACGTGGAAAGTGTTATGTACAGCCGCGAGTTGTTGAGGTAACTCAAGTCGGTAAGCTACTGGTCCGACACGATCAATAATCTTGAATGGTCCAATATACCTTGGATTTAATTTCCCTCGTTTACCAAATCGAACAACGCCTTTCCAAGGTGAAACTTTAAGCATGACCATCTCTCCAATTTCAAATTCTATATCTTTTCTTTTAATGTCAGCGTAGCTCTTTTGTCGACTTTGGGCGGTTTTCAACCGTTGTTGAATTTGGATGATCTTCTCGGTAGTTTCTTGTATAATCTCTGGACCCGTAATCTGTCTATCCCCCACCTCACTCCAACAAATCGGAGACCTGCACTTTCTACCATAAAGTGCTTCAAACGGCGCCATCTCAATGCTTGAATGGTAGCTGTTGTTGTAGGAAAATTCTGCTAACGGTAGATGTCGATCCCAACTGTTTCCGAAATCAATAACACATGCTCGTAGCATGTCTTCAAGCGTTTGTATCGTCCTTTCGCTCTGCCCATCAGTTTGTGGATGATAGGCAGTACTCATGTCTAGACGAGTTCCTAATGCTTGCTGTAATGTCTGCCAGAATCTTGAAATAAATCTGCCATCCCTATCAGAGATAATAGAGATTGGTATTCCATGTCTGGAGACGACTTCCTTCAAATACAGTCGTGCTAACTTCTCCATCTTGTCATCTTCTCTTATTGGTAGGAAGTGTGCTGATTTGGTGAGACGATCAACTATTACCCAAATAGTATCAAAACCACTTGCAGTCCTTGGCAATTTAGTGATGAAATCCATGGTAATGTTTTCCCATTTCCATTCCGGGATTTCGGGTTGTTGAAGTAGACCTGATGGTTTCTGATGCTCAGCTTTGACCTTAGAACACGTCAAACATTCTCCTACGTATTTAGCAACATCGGCTTTCATACCCGGCCACCAAAAATGTTTCTTGAGATCCTTGTACATCTTCCCCGTTCCAGGATGTATTGAGTATCTGGTTTTATGAGCTTCTCTAAGTACCATTTCTCTCATATCTCCAAATTTTGGTACCCAAATCCTTTCAGCCCTATACCGGGTTCCGTCTTCCCGAATATTAAGATGCTTCTCCGATCCTTTGGGTATTTCATCCTTTAAATTTCCCTCTTTTAAAACTCCTTGTTGCGCCTCCTTTATTTGAGTAGTAATGTTATTATGAATCATTATATTCATAGATTTTACTCGAATGGGTTCTCTATCCTTCCTGCTCAAGGCATCGGCTACCACATTTGCCTTCCCCGGGTGGTAACGAATCTCAAAATCGTAATCATTCAATAATTCAATCCACCTACGCTGCCTCATATTCAGTTGTTTCTGATTAAATATGTGTTGAAGACTTTTGTGGTCGGTATATATAATACTTTTGACCCCATATAAGTAGTGCCTCCAAGTCTTTAATGCAAAAACAACCGCGCCTAATTCCAAATCATGCGTCGTATAATTCTGTTCGTGAATCTTCAATTGTCTAGATGCATAAGCAATCACCTTCGTTCGTTGCATTAATACACAACCGAGACCTTGCTTTGATGCGTCACAATAAATCACAAAATCATCATTCCCTTCAGGCAATGACAATATAGGTGCCGTAGTTAGCTTTTTCTTCAATAACTGAAACGCTTTCTCTTGTTCATCATTCCATTCAAATTTCTTCCCTTTATGCGTTAATGCAGTCAAGGGTTTTGCTATTCTGGAAAAGTCTTGGATGAACCTTCTGTAGTAACCAGCTAGTCCTAAAAACTGGCGTATGTGTTTCGGAGTTTTCGGGGTTTCCCACTTTTCAACAGTTTCTATCTTTGCCGGATCCACCTTAATACCTTCTTTGTTCACTATGTGACCGAGGAATTGAACTTCTTCCAACCAAAATGCACACTTTGAAAACTTAGCGTACAATTCTTCCTTCCTCAATACTTCTAACACCTTTCTCAAATGTTCACCGTGTTCTTGGTCATTCTTTGAGTAAATAAGTATGTCATCAATGAAAACAATGACAAACTTGTCAAGGTATGGTCCACACACTCGGTTCATAAGGTCCATGAACACAGCTGGTGCATTAGTTAAACCAAACGGCATGACCATAAACTCGTAATGACCGTAACGTGTTCTGAAAGCAGTCTTTGGAATATCATCTTCTTTCACCCGCATTTGATGATACCCGGAACGTAAGTCAATCTTTGAATAAACAGACGAGCCTTGTAGTTGATCAAATAAGTCGTCGATTCTCGGTAGTGGGTAGCGGTTCTTGATGGTAAGTTTGTTCAACTCTCGGTAGTCGATACACAACCTGAATGTACCATCTTTCTTCTTGACAAACAAAACAGGAGCTCCCCACGGTGATGTACTTGGTCGAATGAAACCACGCTCTAAAAGTTCTTGTAATTGGTTTTGCAGTTCTTTCATCTCGCTGGGTGCGAGTCTGTAAGGAGCACGAGCTATTGGTGCAGCTCCTGGTACAAGATCTATTTGAAATTCAACGGATCGATGTGGGGGTAATCCCGGTAATTCTTTCGGAAATACATCGGGAAATTCTTTTGCAATGGGAACATCATTGATGCTCTTTTCTTCAGTTTGTACTTTCTCGACGTGTGCTAGAACAGCATAGCAACCTTTTCTTATTAGTTTTTGTGCCTTCAAATTACTAATAAGATGTAGCTTCGTGTTGCCCTTTTCTCCGTACACCATTAAGGGTTTTCCTTTTTCTCGTATAATGCGAATTGCATTTTTGTAACAAACGATCTCCGCTTTCACTTCTTTCAACCAGTCCATACCGATTATCACATCAAAACTCCCTAACTCTACTGGTATCAAATCAATCTTAAATGTTTCGCTAACCAGTTTAATTTCTCGATTCCGACATATATTATCTGCTGAAATTAATTTACCATTTGCTAATTCGAGTAAAAATTTACTATCCAAAGGCGTCAATGGACAACTTAATTTAGCACAAAAATCTCTACTCATATAGCTTCTATCCGCACCCGAATCAAATAAAACGTAAGCAGATTTATTGTCAATAAGAAACGTACCCGTAACAAGCTCCGGGTCTTCCTGTGCCTCTACCGCATTAATATTGAAAACTCTTCCACGGCCTTGTCCATTCGTGTTCTCCTGGTTCGGGCAATTTCTAATAATGTGGCCTGGTTTTCCACATTTATAACAAACTACATTGGCATAACTTGCTCCGACACTACTTGCTCCGCCATTACTTGTTCCGACACCATTTGTTCCTTTCGTTCTATTAACCCCTGGTCCGTAGACCTCACACTTCGCCGCGCTATGACCATTTCTTTTACACTTGTTGCAAAATTTGATGCAGAACCCCGAGTGATTCTTTTCACACCTTTGGCATAGTTGCTTCTGATTGTTGTTGTTGTTGCGGTTATTATTGTTGTTGGGATGATTGTTGTAGTTGCTGTTGTTGTTGTTGTTGTTGTTGGGCCGTTTGTTGTAGTTGCGATTGATGTTGCGATTGTTGGGATAATTGTTGCGATTATTGTTGTAATTGCTGTTGTTGTTGTATTGGTGATTCTTATCACCGTTTTCCTCCCACTTTCTTTTGACTTGCTTCACATTGGCCTCTTCAGCAGTCTGTTCTTTAATTCTTTCTTCAATCTGGTTCACTAGTTTGTGAGCCATTCTACATGCCTGTTGTATGGAGGCGGGCTCGTGTGAACTTATATCTTCTTGGATTCTTTCCGGTAATCCTTTCACAAACGCGTCGATCTTCTCTTCCTCATCTTCGAATGCTCCCGGACACAATAGGCACAATTCTGTGAATCGTCTTTCGTACGTGGTAATATCAAATCCTTGGGTTCGTAACCCTCTAAGTTCTGTCTTGAGCTTATTGACCTCGGTTCTGGGACGGTACTTCTCGTTCATCAAGTGCTTGAATGCTGACCACGGTAGTGCGTACGCATCATCTTGTCCCACTTGCTCTAGATAGGTATTCCACCATGTTAACGCAGAACCTGTGAAGGTATGCGTAGCGTACTTCACTTTGTCCTCTTCAGTACACTTACTTATGGCAAACACCGATTCAACCTTCTCGGTCCACCGTTTCAATCCGATCGGTCCTTCGGTTCCATCAAATTCCAAAGGTTTGCAGGCAGTGAATTCTTTGTAGGTGCATCCTACACGATTTCCTGTACTGCTAGATCCAAGGTTATTGTTGGTATGTAGCGCAGCCTGTACTGCGGCTATGTTTGAAGCTAGAAAAGTACGGAATTCCTCTTCATTCATATTCACGGTGTGTCGAGTAGTCGGTGCCATTTCCTTCAAAATAGTTAAATGGAACAAGTTAATCATACAGAATATTAAGAGTAGTTAATAGTATTTCGTAGCATAATATGAACTCATTTATAAAAGCTTTTTCTTCATATTAGCGTTTTATAAGTTTAAATTCGGGTAGTACCTACCCGTTAAGTTCATACTTAGTAGCTAATATACAATTCAACTACTACAATTCTATATGAAAAACTGATTATAATAATATTTCGCGTTCAAACTTTTATACAATATTTTACAAACTTACAATACCGCTTATTTTACATAAAGCATGAAATATAGCACACAATAACTTTGATACAAGATAGTTGTGAAGACAATTCTAGCTAGTACACAAGTCGTTCAGCAAAGGCAATAAAGACACG
The DNA here is from genome assembly GCF_046630445.1 of Rutidosis leptorrhynchoides. NCBI lineage: Eukaryota > Viridiplantae > Streptophyta > Magnoliopsida > Asterales > Asteraceae > Rutidosis > Rutidosis leptorrhynchoides. The sequence continues at coordinate 262,075,697 of NC_092340.1, read as the reverse complement.
TAATTCATACGTCCAGAAACAAGTCATGCATTCTGGTTTTACTAGGACTACTTCCCATCCTTGGTCTTGTGCAACATAACCGTTATGGCCGTTGATAAGACAGCGTGTTGTAATGTCATCAAAGGGACGAGGGTTACGTAATGTCCAACAGTCCCGTAATAATCTAAAAACCTCATTTCTTACCCCAATTACCGACTCCGTCACTTGTGGAAACGTTTTGTTTAATAGTTGTAGCCCGATGTTCTTGTTCTCACTTTGGTGAGAAGCGAACATTACTAATCCGTAAGCATAACATGCTTCTTTATGTTGCATGTTAGCCGCTTTTTCTAAATCACGAAGTCCAATATTCGGATATATTGAGTCAAAATAATTTCTTAACCCGTTGCGTAAAATAGCATTTGGGTTCCCCGCAATATATGCGTCAAAGTAAACACATCGTAACTTATGGGTTTCCCAATGTGATATCCCCCATCTTTCAAACGAAAGTCTCTTATAAACCAAGACATTCTTGGAACGTTCTTCGAATGTCTTACAAACTGATCTCGCCTTAAATAGTTGTGCCGAAGAATTCTGGCCGACTCTAGACAAGATTTCATCAATCATGTCTCCGGGTAGGTCTCTTAAAATATTGGGTTGTCTATCCATTTTGTGTTTTTAAACTGTAAAATAGACAAGAGTTAGATTCATAAAAAAAATACTTATTAATACAAGCAATTTTTACATATATCATAAAGCATAAGAACACTATATTCCATATATTACACCACACGAATACAACTATCTTATTCCGACTCGCTCGTTTCTTCTTCTTCGGTTTTGGTTCGTTTTGCCAAGTTTCTAGGGATATATGATGTTCCCCTAATACGAGCCGTCGTTGTCCACATTGGTTTAGAAAAACCTGGTGGTTTAGAGGTTCCCGGGTCATTGTTACAACTTAAGGACTTCGGGGGTTGACGATACATATAAAGTTCATCGGGGTTGGAATTAGATTTCTCTATTTTTATGCCCTTTCCCTTATTATTTTCTTTTGCCTTTTTAAATTCAGTTGGGGTAATTTCTATAACATCATCGGAATTCTCGTCGGAATTCGATTCATCGGAGAATTGGTAATCCTCCCAATATTTTGCTTCCTTGGCGGAAACACCATTGACCATAATTAACTTTGGTCGGTTGGTTGAGGATTTTCTTTTACTTAACCGTTTTATTATTTCCCCCACCGGTTCTATTTCTTCATCCGGTTCCGATTCTTCTTCCGGTTCCGATTCTTCTTCCGGTTCCGACTCTTCTTCCGGTTCCTCTTCGGGAACTTGTGAATCAGTCCACAAATCATTCCAATTTACATTTGACTCTTCATTATTATTAGGTGAGTCAATGGGACTTGTTCTAGAGGTAGACATCTATCACATAATATCAAACACGTTAAGAGATTAATATATCACATAATATTCATATGTTAAAAATATATAGTTTCCAACAAAAATGTTAAGCAATCATTTTTAAAGAAAACACGGTCGAAGTCCAGACTCACTAATGTATCCTAACAAACTCGATAAGACACACTAATGCAAATTTTCTGGTTCTCTAAGACCAACGCTCGGATACCAACTGAAATGTCCCGTTCTTATTGATTAAAAACGTTCCATATTAATTGATTTCGTTGCGAGGTTTTGACCTCTATATGAGACGTTTTTCAAAGACTGCATTCATTTTTAAACAAACCATAACCTTTATTTCATCAATAAAGGTTTAAAAAGCTTTACGTAGATTATCAAATAATGATAATCTAAAATATCCTGTTTACACACGACCATTACATAATGGTTTACAATACAAATATGTTACAACAAAATAAGTTTCTTGAATGCAGTTTTTACACAATATCATACAAGCATGGACTCCAAATCTTGTCCTTATTTACGTATGCGACAGCGGAAGCTCTTAATAATCACCTGAGAATAAACATGCTTAAAACGTCAACAAAAATGTTGGTGAGTTATAGGTTTAACCTATATATATCAAATCGTAACAATAGACCACAAGATTTCATATTTCAATACACATCCCATACATAGAGATAAAAATCATTCATATGGTGAACACCTGGTAACCGACAATAACAAGATGCATATATAAGAATATCCCCATCATTCCGGGACACCCTTCGGATATGATATAAATTTCGAAGTACTAAAGCATCCGGTACTTTGGATGGGGTTTGTTAGGCCCAATAGATCTATCTTTAGGATTCGCGTCAATTAGGGTGTCTGTTCCCTAATTCTTAGATTACCAGACTTAATAAAAAGGGCATATTCGATTTCGATAATTCAACCATAGAATGTAGTTTCACGTACTTGTGTCTATTTTGTAAATCATTTATAAAACCTGCATGTATTCTCATCCCAAAAATATTAGATTTTAAAAGTGGGACTATAACTCACTTTCACAGATTTTTACTTCGTCGGGAAGTAAGACTTGACCACTGGTTGATTCACGAACCTATAACAATATATACATATATATCAAAGTATGTTCAAAATATATTTACAACACTTTTAATATATTTTGATGTTTTAAGTTTATTAAGTCAGCTGTCCTCGTTAGTAACCTACAACTAGTTGTCCACAGTTAGATGTACAGAAATAAATCGATAAATATTATCTTGAATCAATCCACGACCCAGTGTATACGTATCTCAGTATTGATCACAACTCAAACTATATATATTTTGGAATCAACCTCAACCCTGTATAGCTAACTCCAACATTCACATATAGAGTGTCTATGGTTGTTCCGAAATATATATAGATGTGTCGACATGATAGGTCGAAACATTGTATACGTGTCTATGGTATCTCAAGATTACATAATATATAATACAAGTTGATTAAGTTATGGTTGGAATAGATTTGTTACCAATTTTCACGTAGCTAAAATGAGAAAAATTATCCAATCTTGTTTTACCCATAACTTCTTCATTTTAAATCCGTTTTGAGTGAATCAAATTGCTATGGTTTCATATTGAACTCTATTTTATGAATCTAAACAAAAAAAGTATAGGTTTCTAGTCGGAAAAATAAGTTACAAGTCGTTTTTGTAAAGGTAGTCATTTCAGTCGAAAGAACGACGTCTAGATGACCATTTTAGAAAACATACTTCCACTTTGAGTTTAACCATAATTTTTGGATATAGTTTCATGTTCATAATAAAAATCATTTTCTCAGAATAAAAACTTTTAAATCAAAGTTTATCATAGTTTTTAATTAACTAACCCAAAACAGCCCGCGGTGTTACTACGACGGCGTAAATCCGGTTTTACGGTGTTTTTCGTGTTTTCAGGTTTTAAATCATTAAGTTAGAATATCATATAGATATAGAACATGTGTTTAGTTGATTTTAAAAGTCAAGTTAGAAGGATTAACTTTTGTTTGCGAACAAGTTTAGAATTAACTAAACTATGTTCTAGTGATTACAAGTTTAAACCTTCGAATAAGATAGCTTTATATGTATGAATTGAATGATGTTATGAACATCATTACTACCTTAAGTTCCTTGGATGAACCTACTGGAAAAGAGAAAAATGGATCTAGCTTCAATGGATCCTTGGATGGCTCAAAGTTCTTGAAGAAAAATCATGACACGAAAACAAGTTCAAGTAAGATCATCACTTGAAATAAGATTGTTATAGTTATAGAAATTGAACCAAAGTTTGAATATGATTATTACCTTGTATTATAATGATAACCTACTTTAAGAAACAAAGATTTCTTGAGGTTGGATGATCACCTTACAAGATTGGAAGTGAGCTAGCAAACTTGAAAGTATTCTTGATTTTATGAAACTAGAACTTTTGGAATTTATGAAGAACACTTAGAACTTGAAGATATAACTTGAGAGAGTTCAATTAGATGAAGAAAATTGAAGAATGAAAGTGTTTGTAGGTGTTTTTGGTCGTTGGTGTATGGATTAGATATAAAGGATATGTAATTTTGTTTTCATGTAAATAAGTCATGAATGATTACTCATATTTTTGTAATCTTATGAGATATTTCATGCTAGTTGCCAAATGATGGTTCCCACATGTGTTAGGTGACTCACATGGGCTGCTAAGAGCTGATCATTGGAGTGTATATACCAATAGTACATACATCTAAAAGCTGTGTATTGTACGAGTACGAATACGGGTGCATACGAGTAGAATTGTTGATGAAACTGAACGAGAATGTAATTGTAAGCATTTTTGTTAAGTAGAAGTATTTTGATAAGTGTATTGAAGTCTTTCAAAAGTGTATAAATACATATTAAAACACTACATGTATATACATTTTAACTGAGTCGTTAAGTCATCGTTAGTCGTTACATGTAAGTGTTGTTTTGAAACCTTTAGGTTAACGATCTTGTTAAATGTTGTTAACCCAATGTTTATAATATCAAAAGAGATTTTAAATTATTATATTATCATGATATTATGATGTACGAATATCTCTTAATATGATATATATACATTAAATGTCGTTACAACGATAAACGTTACATATATGTCTCGTTTCAAAATCATTAAGTTAGTAGTCTTGTTTTTACATATGTAGTTCATTGTTAATATAATTAATGATATGTTTACTTATCATAATATCATGTTAACTATATATATAACCATATATATATCATCATATAGTTTTTTTACAAGTTTTAACGTTCGTGAATCACCGGTCAACTTGGGTGGTCAATTGTCTATATGAAACCTATTTCAATTAATCAAGTCTTAACAAGTTTGATTGTTTAACATGTTGGAAACATTTAATCATGTAAACATCAATCTCAATTAATATATATAAACATGGAAAAGTTCGGGTCACTACATTCGAGAGTCTGAATCGTTCTCTCACTCTGTCCATCGGTTTGTGGATGATATGCGGTACTCATATCCAACCGAGTTCCTAGTGCCTCCTGTAGTGATTGCCAAAATTTTGAAGTAAATCTACTATCACGATCGGATATAATGGAAATAGGTATTCCATGCCTTGAAACTATTTCCTTTATATATAATCGTAATAATTTCTCCATTCTATCTGTTTCCTTTATAGGCAAGAAATGTGCAGATTTGGTAAGACGATCAACAATTACCCAAATGGTGTCGTATCCCCAGGCAGTCTTTGGTAACTTCGTGATGAAATCCATGGTAATACCATCCCATTTCCATTCTGGGATTTCTGGTTGTTGAAGTAACCCTGACGGCTTTTGGTGTTCTGCTTTGACTTTGGAACAAGTTAAACATTCCCCAACATATGTTGCAACGTCTGTCTTCAAATTAGGCCACCAATAATGCGTCTTAAGATCTTGGTACATCTTTCCAACTCCAGGATGTATCGAATATCTTGTCTTATGTGCCTCGTTCAATATCAACTTCCTTAATCCACCCAACTTCGGTACCCAAATACGATTTGCAAAATATCGAATTCCATCTTCCCGCATAACGAGTTGCTTCTCATACTTCTTCATTATTTCATTTCCTATATTTTCTTTAGTAAGTGCTTCTCGTTGAACTTCTTTGATTTGTGAGTTGAGATTCATGCGAATTTTTATGTTCATCGCTCGTACTCGAATTGGTTCTCGTTCCTTTCTGCTTAGAGCATCGGCCACCACGTTCGCCTTCCCGGGATGATAACGAATTTCACAATCATAGTCGTTTATCAGCTCGACCCACCTACGTTGCCTCATGTTCAGCTGTTTTTGATCGAAAATATGTTGAAGGCTTTTATGATCAGTAAACACAGTGAATTTAACCCCATACAAGTAGTGTCTCCACATCTTCAATGCAAACACGACTGCTCCTAATTCTAGATCATGCGTCGTATAATTTCGCTCGTGAATCTTCAATTGTCGGGATGCGAATGCAATAACTTTCTTCCGTTGCATAAGAACACAACCAAAACCTTGTCGCGAAGCGTCACAATATATTTCGAAATCATCGTTCCCTTCTGGTAACGATAATATAGGTGCCGTAGTTAACTTCTTCTTCAGTATTTGAAATGCGTTCTCCTGCTCCGAGGTCCATTCGTATTTCTTCCCTTTTTGCGTTAATGCTGTCAACGGCTTAGCTATTCGAGAAAAATCTTGAATAAACCTTCTATAATAACCGGCTAAACCCAAAAATTGGCGTATCTGCATTGGTGTCTTAGGAGTCTCCCATTTTTCAATGGCTTCAATTTTTGCTGGATCAACCTGAATTCCTTTGCTACTAACAACGTGGCCAAGAAATTGTACTTCTTTCAACCAGAAAGCACACTTAGAAAATTTAGCATATAGCTGTTCTTTTCTCAACAACTCTAATATCAACCTTAAATGCTGCTCATGCTCTTGCTCACTCTTGGAATAGATAAGAATATCATCAATGAAAACGATAACAAACTTATCTAAATACGGACTACAAACTCGATTCATGAGGTCCATGAATACAGCTGGCGCATTTGTCAACCCAAACGGCATAACCAAAAATTCGTAATGACCATAACGTGTCCGAAAAGCAGTTTTCGGAATATCCTCTTCTTTGACGCGTAGTTGATGATAGCCCGATCTTAAGTCGATTTTTGAATAAATACATGATCCTTGCAATTGATCAAATAAGTCATCAATTCTCGGTAGTGGATACCGATTCTTGATAGTTAACTTATTTAATTCACGATAGTCTATACACATCCTAAAAGATCCATCTTTCTTCTTAACAAACAAAATTGGAGCTCCCCACGGTGAAGTACTCGGTCGTATGAATCCACGGTCCAGTAATTCTTTTAACTGACTTTGAAGTTCTTTTAACTCGGACGGTGCAAGTCTATATGGAGCACGAGCCACTGGTGCAGCTCCTGGTACTAAATCTATTTGAAATTCTACCGATCTAAATGGAGGTAATCCCGGCAATTCTTCCGGAAAAACTTCAGGAAAATCTCTTGCCACAGGCACGTCGTTGATGCACTTTTCTTTCTTTTCGACTTTATTAACATGTGCTAAAATAGCGTAACATCCCTTTTCTAAACACTTCTTGGCTTTCAAACAGCTAATGAGTTTTAGCTTTGAATCACCCTTCTCTCCGTAAATCATCACCGGCATTTTATCCTTACCAGGAATACGAATTGCCTTCTTGGCACAAACAACTTCCGCTCCTATTTTGGACATCCAGTCCATGCCAACTATTACATCAAAACCTCCTAATTCTACGGGTATTAAGTCGATTTTAAACGTTTCTCCGGCTAGATTTATTTCACAATCACGACAAATTTTATCGGCTTTAATTAGCTTACCATTAGCTAACTCAATCAAGTACTTAGCATCTAGAGGTAATGATGAACAATTCAATTTAGTGTAAAAATTTCTACACACATAACTTCTATCGGCGCCAGTATCAAATAAAATAGATGCTGATAAGTTATTAATGGTAAACGTACCCGTAACAAGTTCCGGGTCTTCTCGTGCCTCTCTAGCATTAATAACAAACGCTCTTCCACGTGCAGGTCCGCCATTCTGATTCGGGCACTGGCTCTTATAATGACCTTGTTTTCCACACCCAAAACAAGTAATGTTAGCCAAAGCAGTTCTATTTGCGTTGGTGGCAGGAGTCTTGTTACCATTTGCATTTGTAACGAGAGCCTTACAATCTTCAGCAAGATGTCCCTGTCTATTGCATTTAGTGCACAACACACTACAGTAACCAAAATGATGTTTGTGACAACGGTTGCATAAAGGACTTTGTCCTTTGTAACCAAAGCCTGAACCGCTACCCGCACCTTTCGTGGTTTCTTGTTTCTTATAAGGTTGTTGTTGGTTACCTTGATCATAACCTCCATTCCACTTTTTCTTGTTCCCCAATACCTTCACCTCAGTATTGAATGCTTTCTTGTCCAAAATGACCTGATCCATTAGCTCGTTTGCCATGGTTATAGCTTCATGAATTGTCTTAGGTTTCGATGCTGTAACGTTTGCCTTGACCTTTTTGGGCAAACCACCTTTGTACATTTCAATCTTCCGTGCTTCGGTTGGAACCAATTCAGGACATAGCAAAACTAATTCCATGAATCGCTGGTTGTAGTTGGTGATTTCAGTACCAACCACCTTCAAACTTCGTAACTCATCTTCTAACTTAATAACCTCATTCCTTGGACAATACTCGGTGATTATCATTGCTTTGAATTCTTCCCATGGAGTATCATAAGCTACATCTCCTCCTACCGCCTTCACATAATTCTTCCACCATGTGAGTGCACTATCTTGTAAAGTGCACGATGCAAACTTGGTCATGTCTTTTTCATCACAACCGCTGATTTTGAACACCGTCTCCATCTTTTCTATCCATCGGGTTAAACCGATAGGTCCTTCCGTTCCACTGAATGATGATGGCTTGCAAGCTTGAAACGTCTTGTAGGAGCATCCTACACGAGGATTTGGATTAACTGCAGCAGCTCTTGCAGCCTCAACCCATAACATTCTGTCGTTCACTCACTGGTTGATGAGTTCCTCGAGTTCTTGTTCCGTCATTCGATTCAATCGCGCCATTTCCTAATGAAAGAAAATAATTATTCACATGGAATATTATAGATGTAGTGTGTATTTATAGTACATTTATAGCTTGTTAATAATATGAACCAGGTATTATTATAAAAGCCTTTTCTTCTTATTAGCGTTTTATAATTATATCTTGGGTAGTACCTACCCGTTAATGTTCATACTTAATAGCTTAGTACAGAATCAATTACTACAATCTAAATAATACTTAACCATGGAAAATTATTGCATTTCATACTTCAATATTTTACATATGCTTATCTTACATCGAACATTAAGCAAACCACACTATTAATATTATACAAAACATTATTCGGTTCCATGGTTTGACACAGCAGCGCATCGTTTGATCTATTTTCTAGGACGTTTAGACACAAAGATTTGCTTAACGCTTATCCTAACTGTCTGCCTATATTTTGGCTGTGGGACTGAAGAACTGGATGCCGGGACAGAACGAATAGGAATAGCGGGGATAGGGGTGGTAGTGTTGAGTGGAATTGGTGCCACATCATTCTCATTAAACTCGGGATTTGGATTTTCTAATTCATTAGCCTTTCGTTTCTTTCCTAGTTCGAACTCGTCTTTTGTAATTTCCTGTATTTCTTCCTCGGGTTCACTTTCCTCCTCGGGTTCACTTTCCTCCTCGGGTTCACTTTCCTCCTCGGGTTCACTTTCCGATATTTCTATAGTTGGTTCATCCGGAAATTGTGAGTCTTCCCCAATGATATCATTTTCGTCATCGGACAGGTTAATGACTGGAACGCCATCTGAAGATTCTGATTCGGAGTCGTTGATTGTGATAACAATTTTTGAGCTCGACATCTATCACACAACAACTAACCCATTAGTACTTATATAATATTTACATATAAATTTTAACCAACAGTGATAAGCAATGGTTTTTTTTTTAAATCAGACCCGGTCAAAGTCCAGACTTACTAATGTATCCTAACGGCTTCTCGGTTAGACACACTAATGCAGACCTGGTTCGCTAAGACCAACGCTCTGATACCACATGTCATAACCCGTCCTTAACCATAAGAACGTGTTAGATAACGTATGATTTCATTGCGAGGTATTGACCTCTATATGCGACATTTTTAAAAAGGAAAACTGCATATATTATACATTACAAACCAAACCATTATTTTTGTTACAAGCTTTAGACAATAAAAAGATGATTATCGTTTAACGATAATCTTCGACTTACAAACTTTACAAATGATAATAACAACACGATTTCTAGCATATTTTACAACACACGTCCTCGGATATGCAGTTTTATTTTTGACACAAATATGAGTACGCATGATCCTGCTTAGATTCAACATAATGCAGCGGAAGCTTTAATTATCACCTGAGAATAAACATGTTTAAAAACGTCAACATAAAGTTGGTGAGATATAGGTTTAGTGCGCAGCAATATATATATATATATAGACCACAAGATTTCGTATATAAACATTTCAATAAAAATATTCTAAGTGGTTGAGCACTTGGTAACCATACTTAACATTTTCACGTCGCATATTCCCTTTAATATGAAATCTTACTACACCGTACCAAATGTAGTCACAAAACGAAGTACTGTGCAACCGTTGAATACTGGTCGTCCAGTCCGATTGGGGTTGTCAGGCCCGATAGATCTATCAACAGGATTCGCGTTTACAATACCGCTGTAAATATTAGTTACCAAGCTACAGGGAAGTATGCCAGTGGTACAACTCAACGTAGAATATATTTTTCAGTTACTTGTGTCCATAACGTAAAACAAAAAATACATGTATTCTCATCCCGAAATATTTTGAGTTTAAAAGTGGGACTATATACTCACTCTTGTCTTGATGATATATATATTTTGACTCGGTCTTCCGGTTGATATCACGAACCTATCCATATATAATATATCAATATGTTTTCATTTTTAAACAAACGTTATAAATATATACTTGTTATACTTTTAATACTTTGAATAATTCCTTAGTCCGTAGTTAGCAGTCCGATGTTAGTAATTCAATTTTAATGGTTCATTTTTAGATGTTTAATATACCCGCAATGAAATAAATAAAACCCCCAACGAAATCAATAAAACCCCATCGTATATGTGTTGGTCGAGATTAATCTTGACCCATGGTACCGGTGTTGTCAAATGACGTGTTGCGTACATAAAGTACCGGTGTTGTCAAATGACGTGTTGCGTACAAACATGGGATCTTATGATTAATCTTCTCGTATTGTTTACGGGTGATCCTGAACCATATAAAATTGAATTATAAGTACATATATATAAAATATCATGTTATCTTAGAAATATGTGATTTATATCATTTTTTTCCAATTGATCCCGTAGTTGAAATGATCTAGGATAACCAATTTTGTTTCGGTCATAGTTTCTTCGTTACAAATCCGTTTTCGTTGATTCAAATTGCCATCTTCTTGGATCGAGTTCTTCTTTAAGACTATGAACTGTAAATACCTTGGTTTGTATTCAAAATCATACGGCATAAGTGAAACATTAGTGAAACATATGAAGTTAAACATTTTTGTTACAACAAAATCATTTAATGACCATTTTTCTAAAAATACTTATACTTTGAAAAACCAAGTTTTACCTTGTTAAATTAGTATATACATAAGTTATATTACAGGTCTTGAAGTATTTTAAAAGTTAAGTTAGAAGGATCTATTTAGTTTGCAAACAAGTTTGAAAACATTCAAACTATGTTCTTGTTGTTAAACTTTTGTACCACAAAATAAGATAGCTATATATATATGAATTGAATAAGGTTATGAACATAGATTCTACCTCAAGTTCCTTGGATAAGATTGCTGTAAAAGAGGAGTAAGAAGCTAGAATCAAAAGGGTGATAGAAGTGGATGAAAGGTTGGAAGTAAGTTGGTGTTCTTGGAAGGTTTTCTTGAAGTGTTTTTGTATGGTTTTCTTATGGTGTTTTAGTATGGTTTTTGAAGCTAGATCTTCTTGGAAACTTTGCTGAATTGATTAAGGGTTTTAAGGCTTCAAAGTATGTGTGTGTTTTGCTAGAGAATTTAAGGTAAAATGAATCAAAAATGCTCATGTATATAAGCTACAAAAAACGTGTTTCATGGGGTATCCATGACAAGATTTCAAGTTGTTCTTTTGTGTAATTAGTCAATAAGCTTCCAAAATCAATTACCTAGCCCTCATGGCATGAATAATGGCTGGTTAGGTGGTGATTTTGATGTGTATTTACTATTAGTAAATACGTATAGAAGCTTGGTATGATACGAGTACAAATACTCTAGGTATACGTATAGAAATTTTGTGAAAAATGGAATGAGGATTCAAATATAGCTATCTTTTGTGAATACACTTATATGGTTTTATGTATTTAAGTCTTTAAAAGTGATTAAATACATTACTTATACAATATATGTATAAACATTATATGTCTTAAGTATTTATGTCAAATAACGTTACGTATAGTTATCGTTTTGAAAACTTAAGTTAGTAGTTTCAAAATACACATATAACTTGTTGTTATTAATACAAAATGAGATATTAAAACATTTATTAATCATGTTAAATATGTATATATACATTTATATACACAAACGTATAATTATCATATATTGTATAGTTCGTGATATCATCGGTCAAACTAGACGGTCAAACGTTGTGTAAAACTCTTTTCGGAAATATAAGTCTCGACAATTTGGATTGCTTATCATGTTGGCAAGGTTTAATTTATGTAAATATTAATCTTATAAGTATAGTATGATCGAAAAAATGCGGGTCGTTACATAAATGGTGTACAACCACTAGCGTTAGTGATTATTGGTGTTTTGGAGACTTTTAGGGTTTTCGTGGTTGACTAATTTTGACTAGAGTCAAAATTAGGGTTTGTTGATGATTATGACTCAATTACCGATTTAATAAGGTTTGTAAACTTAAAATGGATTAAGTTGAAGCATAGAACCGAGTTAAACATGTTTTGGTGTCAAAACTTGTAAATGGTGAGATTTTGACCTTATGGGTCAAAATTAGGGTTTATGGGCGATTTTGAGAACGATAAATGTTTAACACTTGTGTTCGAGTTTAATTGGCATATTAGGACCATTTTCACTTGTGTTAGTGATTATTGGTTAGTTTGGGCACGGTTTGTACTTGGAAGTGCATTTGGGTCGAAATTGCACTAAGTGTTGAATTGGGTTAGTTTGTAGATCCAATCTAATTGTGTTGTTGAATTTGTGATAATGGAATAGGTACATTCCTTCGGCGAGTTGCGGATTATTCGGAAGAGTTCTTCAAGGAGACAAGGTGAGTGTTAATATCCTATATGCATATGTATGTGTAGGATGGGTGCGGGTCGGGTGAAGTGGTTCTCGATTATAGAGCTCACTTCACATATAGGTGGATTGGTGGACTTGTGTATAGGTCCAATTGGCACGGTTGTGAGTTTTGGTTAACCACCTTTGACGAGGTGTACACCTTATGTGTAGCGACCCGACCAAATCATGTTTGACGGCGCCGTCTACTTAGGTCCCGTTACGTGGTCATAAGTCTTTAAAACAACGTTTGACCAAAAGATATGTCGCATTCATTTCAAATGTAAAGATTGTTCAAAGTTTACGAGAATAGTTCCACCACAAGTTACGATACAAAGTTTTAAGTACAAATGAAACTTATGCGACACAATTTAAAAGTAGTCAAAAGACGCTCCATGTATGCATATATACTCGACATCCAATGCAAGTATCAAAATAATGAGCGGAAGCATGTATCATGTATCGTTCAAGGACCTGAGAAAAACATAGAAATCTGTCAACGAAAACGTTGGTGAAATCATAGGTTTAAGTAAGTAAGTACAAGTGAACCACAAGATTTGCATCAATGAATTAATAGTAATACATTCCAAAAGTTTATTTCACGAGCACCTAATTATCAATGCTTAACATTTCCTTCCATTGAACCCCATCACTTAGTGCTAGAACATACACTGTTTCTCGAAAATATATTTCACTCGTAAACGGTAGCGAACTGTTTGAATGAGGGTTTGTCAAACCCATATGGATCCATACAACATAAGTTCTCGCTTACACCCGGCAAGTGTAACTAATGATAATCGAATTGAGGATTTTTGTTCTAAACTCGTATGTAGAATGTTTGTTTTCCTGTACTTGTGTTCACTTAGTAAAGAAATGTTTATGTTTTCTCATCCCAAATGTAAGTTCAAAAAGAGTAAAAGTGGGACTATGATCTCACCTTGAGTGCACGAGTAGTAAAGTACTTCAACAAGTAAACGTGTGCAAAGAACAATGCTAGTCTTGACCTAAACAATAGGTTGTATCAATAACGGTAAACACGATAGGTCAAAGATGTTCAATTAGTCCTATGGCTCGTTAAGACTCGATCATAATAGCATGTGAATCAAATTGTCATGTTTCATGCAAGGTACAAGTATAAAAACATGTTAGAACGATTGCACAATTATTTGGTTAAGTTTGATTAAAAGTCAACTTGGTCGGGTCAAAGTCAACGGAAAAGTCAACGGGGTCGGGTTGGGTATCCGACAATTTTTCTAAGTTATATAATCATATATGAGCATGTTGGCCAAGTTTCATGTTAATCGGAGGTCCGTAGCATAGCAAACATTTTTATGTCAAATGACCAAAGCAAACAGCCAGTTTTAGTGTATCAGGACGGTGTCCCAAAATCAGGACGGTGTCCCAGTATGAAGAGTGGGACGGCGTCCCAAAATCAGGACGGTGTCCCAATATGAAGAGTGGGACGGCGTCCCAAAATCAGGACGGCGTCCCAAATTGAAGAGTGGGACGGCGTCCCAAAAATCAGGACGGCGTCCCAATGGGCATTCAGGTCCTGTTTGCAGAAAAACACAAGTGCACGACCCAAACTTCAAACAATCACAATTTATGATCCGCAAACAATTAGAACATGTATCTTATATCACCGGAAAGCTCTTTCGACAAGGAACGCAGCTAAGCACTTTTCATCAAGCAAAAACATCATATACAATAACCAAAATCCCGTCAAGTGACCAATAAAGGTTTATTTTCAAGTTTCAAGTTCATCAATTGGAATTTAAGTTTCGGGAATCCAATTTATACATATGATATGCCGTTTTGAAGGTAATGAAACGTGTAATACAACTAAACACTTATCAATAACATTAATAAGCATTCAACGCATCAAAAGTTCATTTTAAGAGTTGTCAAACCCTAACCAAACCTCAAAATCACTAATCATGTTAATGTAAGGTTTTCATGTCAATCAACACACCAAAACGAAGCTATTGAAGTAACTAACACTTTAAACACACAAACATTAACATCTAAACACATTTCATCATCCAAAATCAAAGATTAAGCATACACTTTTCATTTTCAAGCTAGTTACACCAAAACATCAAGATCGAGCATACAAATCATATATTCATGTTATACACAAGCCATAGACACTAACTAACAACATATCAAGTCAAAAACACGAATTTGAGAAATCTAGATTTTTAGAAATGTTACCCAAAATCGATGAAGTTAGTATCAAATCGTAGAGAATGACGAGAGGATTAAGAATATGTAGTCGGATTTGTTGTGAGCTTCCAAGATTGAATTTAGATGATGAATGAATGGAATGGGTTTGTGTGTGTGTTCTTGCTAGAGAGAAAGAGAGAGAGATGGAGATGGTTGAATGGTGGTGATTGGGGTGGACTAGGTGACCTAGTCAACTAGTTTGCCCCGTGTCAATTTTAGTCCCTCGAGTTTGTAGTCGGGTGCGAAAATTACCTAAACGGAATATGTTAAAACGCGTATTAACGGGAGATGTTATAAACATATAACGGAGTTTAAATTAGTATAACGGAAAAGAAAATGGAAAAAGGCGGGATGTTACATTACCTACTCCTTAAAAGAAATTTCGTCCCGAAATTTAAGTAGGCGTAGTAGTCGTTGTTTCTTCCTCGAGATCTTGCGTTTCCGAATTCACGAATAGATGAGGATACTTCCTTTGCATTTGATCTTGTCTTTCCCAAGTAAACTCGGGTCCCCTTTTGGTGTTCCAATGGACTTTAACAATCGGGATTCGGCTTTGTTTCAATGTCTTGATGGAGGTGTCCACAATTTCAACCGGTTCCTCCACAAAATGAAGTTTGTCATCAATAGTAAGTTCCTCGAGAGGGATGACGATATCGGGTTCGGCAAGACACTTTTTCAAGTTAGATACATGGAAGGTAGGATGAACGGAACTCAGTTGAGGCGGAAGATCTAAACGATAAGCAACGGTTCCAACACGCTCCAAAATTTCGAAAGGACCAATATACCGCGGATTTAGCTTCCCGCGTTTCCCGAAACGGATTACACCTTTCCAAGGTGCGACTTTTAACATTACCCGGTCACCGATTTGAAATTCGAGGTCGTTGCGTCATTTGTCGGTATAACTCTTTTGACGACTCCGGGCCGTCCTAAGCCTATCTCGGATTTGAACGATCTTCTCGGTTGTTTCATGAATAAGTTCGGGACCGGTGATTTGTTTGTCGCCTACTTCGGCCCAACAAAGAGGAGAACGACATTTTCGGCCATATAATGCTTCGAATGGTGCGGCGTCAATACTCGCGTGATAACTATTGTTGTAAGAGAACTCGGCGAGAGGTAAGTGCTTGTCCCAAGCTTTTCCGAAATCAACCACGCAAGCTCGTAACATGTCCTCTAAGGTTTGAATTGTACGTTCGCTTTGTCCATCTGTTTGAGGATGATATGCGGTGCTCATGTCTAAACGCGTCCCCAACGCTTCTTGCAATGTACGCCAAAATCTAGAAACGAAACGGCCATCTCGGTCGGAGATAATCGATAAAGGTACACCGTGTCGGGCTACGATCTCCTTAATGTAAAGTTGTGCAAGTTTCTCCATTTTGTCCGTTTCTTTCATGGCAAGGAAGTGTGCGGATTTGGTGAGACGGTCAACAATAACCCAAATGGTATCATAACCGCCCGTCGTTTTTGGTAGCTTGGTGATAAAATCCATCGTTATCCTTTCCCACTTCCATTACGGGATCTCAGGTTGTTGAAGTAATCCGGACGGTCTTTGGTGTTCGGCTTTGACTTTGGAACATGTCAAACACTTGGAAACATAAGTAGCTACGTCCCTTTTGATGTTCGGCCACCAATATAGTTGTTTAAGGTCGTGGTACATGTTATTGGCACCGGGGTGAATCGAGTATCGTGACTTATGGGCTTCATCTAAAATAAGGCTTCGTAGGTCCCCATAACTAGGCACCCAAATCCTTCCGGCGTAATATCGGAGTCCGGTCTCCCTAATTTCGAATCGAGAGACGAGAATGTTTAAGAGCTCATGTGAAAGGTTTTCATCCTTGAGAGCCTCATCTTGGGCTACCCGAATTTGGCTATTAAGGTTGGTGTGAATGGTGATGTTTAAAGCTCGGACACAAAGAGGCACCGCTCTTTCTTTTCGACTTAAGGCATCGGCTACTACGTTTGCCTTCCCGGGATGGTAACGAGGCTCGCAATCGTAATAGTTCAAAGTTTCAATCCACCGTCGTTGTCTCATGTTTAGTTGCTTTTGATCGAAGATATGTTGAAAGCTTTTGTGATCGGTGAAGATAGTACTCTTGGTTCCATAAAGATAGTGTCTCCACATTTTAAGTGCAAAGACAACGGCTCCGAGTTCGAGATCATGTGTCGTATAGTTTCGTTCATGAATTTTGAGTTGTCGAGAAGCATAAGCAATGACTTTCGTTCGTTGCATCAATACACACCCAAAACCATGTTTTTAGGCATCGCAATATACAAAAAAGTCATCATTGCCTTCGGGAAGTGACAAGATAGGAGCGGTGGTTAGCTTCGTTTTCAAGATTTGGAATGCGGATTCATGTTCGGTCGCCCAAATGAATTTCTTTCCCTTGTGAGTCAATGCGGTTAGAGGACGTGCAACAAAAGAGAAATTTTCGATGAATCTACGATAGTACCCGGCGAGACCCAAGAATTGACGAATGTGAGTAGGAGTAGTAGGAGTCTCCCATTTACTAATGGCTTCGATTTTCGTGGGATCGACTTTAATACCTTGATCACTTACAACATGACCAAGAAATTGAACTTCCTTTAACCAAAATTCACACTTGGAGAATTTGGCATAAAGTCGTTCTTGTCTCAAGAGTTCAAGCACAAGTCGGAGATGTTGTTCGTGCTCTTCTTCATTTTTAGAATAGATCAATATGTCATCGATGAACACAATAACGAATTTATCGAGATACGGTTTGCACACGCGGTTCATAAGATCCATGAACACCGCTGGTGCGTTAGTGAGACCAAATGGCATGACAAGGAATTCATAACTACCATAACGAGTTCGGAAAGCGGTTTTGGAGACATCTTCCCCCTTAACCCTTAATTGATGATAACCCGAGCGGAGATCGATTTTCGAATATACACAAGACCCTTGTAGTTGATCAAAGAGGTCATCGATGCGAGGAAGAGGATATCGGTTCTTAACCGTCAATTTATTTAGTTCACGATAATCAATGCACATTCGTAGGGATCCGTCTTTCTTTTTAACAAACAAAATCGGAGCACCCCAAGGTGAATGGCTAGGTTGGATAAAACCACGATCAAGTAGTTCTTGGATTTGACTTTGCAATTCTTGCATTTCGGATGGAGCGAGTCTATACGGTGCACGTGCTACGGGTGCAGCTCCCGGAATAAGATCGATTTGGAATTCAACCGGTCGATGAGGTGGAAGACCCGGCAGTTCGTCGGGAAATACATCGGAAAAGTCACTAACAATTGGCACATCATCGATATGCTTCTCATCGGACTCGACTTTCTTAACGTGGGCAAGGATCGCAAAACAACCCTTACGGAGTAGTTTTCTAACTTTAAGGCACGAAACGAGGTTGAGTCTGGTGCAACTCTTATCGCCATAAACAATCAAAGGTTCACCATTCTCGATAGGAATTCGGATTGCGTTAAGATCACAAAGGATGTGAGATTTCGTTTTGACTAACCAATTCATACCGATTATTACATCAAAGCTTCCTAGTTCCATGGGTATCAAGTCAATTTCAAATTCCTTACCCAAAATGTTTAACGTACACCCCCGGTAATATGTGTCGGCACTTAATAGTTTCCCGTTAGCCACTTCAATGGTATAAGTGGTATCTAATGGAAGAGGTGGAGTGCTAAAAGAATGAGTCAAAGTCTTGGATACAAAGCATTTATCGGCACCCGAATCGAATAAGCAAGAGACATAAGAATTGTTGAGAAGAAACGTACCCGTGACTAGTTCAGTGTCATCCCGGGCTTCCTCGGTGTTGATGTTGAAAGCTCGGCCGCGCGTATTGGGGTTATCTTTCCTCTTCGGGCATGCATTTCTGTAATGGCCCATTTGGCCACATTCGTAACAAGTGCCCGTCTTTGGTGCATTGGGCCACTTTTGAGCGATGGGAGTGGCACTTTTACAATCGTTGGCCTTATGACCAATTCCTTGGCACCGATGGCAAATTAGCTTACTACATTCGCCAAAGTGATGTTTGTTGCATTTGTTGCAAAGAGGTAGAATTCCGGCATAACCCTTCTTGCCGTCGGAGGTGAAAGATTTCTTGGCAAAGTTGTTGTTGCTTGATTGGGGAGCTTCCCATTTTCTTTTGTTGTTACCCGACTTG
The DNA here is from genome assembly GCF_046630445.1 of Rutidosis leptorrhynchoides. Taxonomy (NCBI): domain Eukaryota; kingdom Viridiplantae; phylum Streptophyta; class Magnoliopsida; order Asterales; family Asteraceae; genus Rutidosis; species Rutidosis leptorrhynchoides. Next base: position 262,056,474 of record NC_092340.1, on the reverse strand, counting down.
TCCTCGGCTTTAGGTGCCGGTACTACAATTTCGTCCACTGTCTCTATCAATTTGCGGGCCATGTTCAAAGCTTCTTGATGATTAGGGGGTTTGGATGACATTACTCCGTGTTTGATGCTCTTTGGAAGACCATCCATGTAAAGTTCAACCCTTAAAGCTTCGGGGTTCACAAGATTTGGGCACATCAAGGCTAGTTCGGAAAATCGTTGATTATAAGCCTTGAGATCATTTCCGATCGCCTTTAAAGTTCTTAGCTCTTGTTCGAGCCTTCGGGTTTCTTCACGAGGGAAATATTCGACAATCATCTTTTCCCTCAAGTCGGCCCAAGAGAGAGCGTGAGCTTCATCGGTACCCACCGATTGTACATAAGTATTCCACCATGTAAGAGCGACACCGGCGAAGGTGTGAGTGGAGTATTTGACCTTGTCTTGGTCCCGACAACCGCTTATGCTAAAGACGGCTTCCGTTTGCTCAAACCATCGGGTGAGCACGACCGGTCCCCCGGTTCCATCAAAAGTGTGAGGTTTGCACCCCATGAAAGCTTTATAGGAGCATCCCTCGTTTGAGTTACCGGCTCCATTGTTGTTGTTGTTGTTGTTGTTGTGGTTGTTATTATTATTGTTGTTGGATGAGTGACCGGCCATGGCCGCATCTACGGCGGTAGCTATCATCCGTTCGAGAGCTTGTTCGGGAGTTTCATTGCGGCGTACACGACGAGGAGCCATTGTTCCTTCAAGACACAAGAATATCATTGATTAGTATTCTCAATAATACTAACCGTGATATAGAATAAAGATAAAGAGAAGTTTTTCCTCGACTCGCCTTAAATTCTTTATGTCATAATGTCGGAACGTTCATATGAGTCACCGTAATATAATCCCGGAAATTATATTACCCTGATTCATATGTGCATTCGACATCATTTCATATAGTCAAGGTGGCGTGTCAATCAAATTAAACAACGTGAGATTAAGATGAACTAAGAGTAGATATGAGTAGAAGCGTTCGAGTATAAATGCACAAGTAGTCAAGTAATTCCTACTTCAAGTCTATATGCCGGTTGTAGTCTAGACTCACCAATGTACCCTATGACTCGGGGTCGACACCAATGAACTCTAAATCCCTACAACCAACGTTCTGATACCATCTGTAGCGACCCGACCAAATCATGTTTGACGGCGCCGTCTACTTAGGTCCCGTTACGTGGTCATAAGTCTTTAAAACAACGTTTGACCAAAAGATATGTCGCATTCATTTCAAATGTAAAGATTGTTCAAAGTTTACGAGAATAGTTCCACCACAAGTTACGATACAAAGTTTTAAGTACAAATGAAACTTATGCGACACAATTTAAAAGTAGTCAAAAGACGCTCCATGTATGCATATATACTCGACATCCAATGCAAGTATCAAAATAATGAGCGGAAGCATGTATCATGTATCGTTCAAGGACCTGAGAAAAACATAGAAATCTGTCAACGAAAACGTTGGTGAAATCATAGGTTTAAGTAAGTAAGTACAAGTGAACCACAAGATTTGCATCAATGAATTAATAGTAATACATTCCAAAAGTTTGTTTCACGAGCACCCAATTATCAATGCTTAACATTTCCTTCCATTGAACCCCATCACTTAGTGCTAGAACATACAATGTTTCTCGAAAATATATTTCATTCGTAAACGGTAGCGAACCGTTTGAATGAGGGTTTGTCAAACCCATATGGATCCATACAACATAAGTTCTCGCTTACACCCGGCAAGTGTAACTAATGATAATCGAATTGAGGATTTTTGTGCTAAACTCGTATGTAGAATGTTTGTTTTCCTGTACTTGTGTTCACTTAGTAAAGAAATGTTTATGTTTTCTCATCCCAAATGTAAGTTCAAAAAGAGTAAAAGTGGGACTATGATCTCACCTTGAGTGCACGAGTAGTAAAGTACTTCAACAAGTAAACGTGTGCAAAGAACAATGCTAGTCTTGACCTAAACAATAGGTTGTATCAATAACGGTAAACACGATAGGTCAAAGATGTTCAATTAGTCCTATGGCTCGTTAAGACTCGATCATAATAGCATGTGAATCAAATTGTCATGTTTCATGCAAGGTACAAGTATAAAAACATGTTAGAACGATTGCACAATTATTTGGTTAAGTTTGATTAAAAGTCAACTTGGTCGGGTCAAAGTCAACGGAAAAGCCAACGGGGTCGGGTTGGGTATCCGACAATTTTTCTAAGTTATATAATCATATATGAGCATGTTGGCCAAGTTTCATGTTAATCGGAGGTCCGTAGCATAGCAAACATTTTTATGTCAAATGACCAAAGCAAACAGCCAGTTTTAGTGTATCAGGACGGTGTCCCAAAATCAGGACGGTGTCCCAGTATGAAGAGTGGGACGGCGTCCCAAAATCAGGACGGTGTCCCAATATGAAGAGTGGGACGGCGTCCCAAAATCAGGACGGCGTCCCAAATTGAAGAGTGGGACGGCGTCCCAAAAATCAGGACGGCGTCCCAATGGGCATTCAGGTCCTGTTTGCAGAAAAACACAAGTGCACGACCCAAACTTCAAACAATCACAATTTATGATCCGCAAACAATTAGAACATGTATCTTATATCACTGGAAAGCTCTTTCGACAAGGAACGCAACTAAGCACTTTTCATCAAGCAAAAACATCATATACAATAACCAAAATCCAGTCAAGTGACCAATAAAGGTTTATTTTCAAGTTACAAGTTCATCAATTGCAATTTAAGTTTCGGGAATCCAATTTATACATATGATATGCCGTTTTGAAGGTAATGAAACGTGTAATACAAATAAACACTTATCAATAACATTAATAAGCATTCAACGCATCAAAAGTTCATTTTAAGAGTTGTCAAACCCTAACCAAACCTCAAAATCACTAATCATGTTAATGTAAGGTTTTCATGTCAATCAACACACCAAAATGAAGCTATTGAAGTAACTAACACTTTGAACACACAAACATTAACATCTAAACACATTTCATCATCCAAAATCAAAGATTAAGCATACACTTTTCATTTTCAAGCTAGTTACACCAAAACATCAAGATCGAGCATACAAATCATATATTCATGTTATACACAAGCCATAGACACTAACTAACAACATATCAAGTCAAAAACACGAATTTGAGAAATCTAGAGTTTTAGAAATGTTACCCAAAATCGATGAAGTTAGTATCAAATCGTAGAGAATGACGAGAGGATTAAGAATATGTAGTCGGATTTGTTGTGAGCTTCCAAGATTGAATTTAGATGATGAATGAATGGAATGGGTTTGTGTGTGTGTTCTTGCTAGAGAGAAAGAGAGAGAGATGGAGATGGTTGAATGGTGGTGATTGGGGTGGACTAGGTGACCTAGTCAACTAGTTTGCCCCGTGTCAATTTTAGTCCCTCGAGTTTGTAGTCGGGTGCGAAAATTACCTAAACGGAATATGTTAAAACGCGTATTAACGGGAGATGTTATAAACATATAACGGAGTTTAAATTAGTATAACGGAAAAGAAAATGGAAAAAGGCGGGATGTTACATTATGTGTACGTTATCACATGGGCGTGTGATGTGGATTATATAACCCCAATGGCGAAGGGTTAATATTGTGAGTGGAATAATTATACGTATGTGTATATGGCGTATTTATTTGTGAATGTTATGGTATGAACCACGAGCCGGTAGCACTATAAAATAATTGATGTGAACCACGTGCCGGTAGCATCGAGTGTGAACCACGAGCCGGTAGCACTATAAAATAATTGATGTGAACCACGTGCCGGTAGCATCGAGTGTGAACCACGTGCCGGTAGCACTATAAAATAATTGATGTGAACCACGTGCCGGTAGCATCGAGTGTGAACCACGAGCCGGTAGCACTATAAAAGAGTATGACTCAAATGCGTATGGTGTGAACCACGAGCCGGTAGCACCATAGCGTTATGGTTAACCTTGGGTGTTTTACGCGTTGTTATATATATATATATATATATATATATATATATATATATATATATATATATATATATATATATATACGTATAATGTTGTATTGACGTGATGTAGCTAACCTTCTGGTTGTAGCTTATTGGCATTGTTCACAATGTTGTTGGCGAACTTACTATATTGTTGGTGTTGTTAGCTTGTGCTTAGTGAACGTATGGTATGCTAGGTTTAGCTTGCCTTATACCTTGATGCTTCGGTATGCGCTATTTGATTATTATTGTGGCGTGCCCATTTTATGCATATATATGTATGTAGTATATTTTCACTCACTAAGCGTTAGCTTACCCTCTCGTTGTTGATATTTTTATAGGTTCGCGTGATGGCGGCTCGGGTAAGCATGGGGATTAAAGATCTTGGCTAGGTTGCTTTAGAAGATCTTGCTTTTGGACTCGATTAGGATTTGGGTAGCGTAGTCCCAAATCACCATGCTCGGTTTTGTGTAAACGTAACTAGTCGGGTCATAATGATTATAACCGGTTTACGATTTAATTAATGAACCATTGTATTAAGGAGTTTAAATTATTAATGTATGTTTTAAGTTCGTTGAAATTACTTTGGTAACAAATATGTTTTGGAAATTGTGTAATGGGACCTAAAGTATTATTTAACGCGTATTAAAAGGAAAAAAAATTTATGGGCCGGTTTTAATACGGGTTGGGACGTTACATCTGATTGTTGTTGCCATTGTTGTTATTGATTTGGTTGTTGTTGGGGTTGTTATTGTTGTTGGAACAGTTGTTGTAGTTGTTGTTGTTGTTGGGACGTTTGTTGTAGTTATTGTTAGGATTGCGGTTATTATTGCGATTGTTGTTGCGATTGTTGGGATAGTTGTTGTGATTGTTATTGTTGTTGTACTGGTGATTCTTGTCACCGTTTTCCTCCCACTTCCACTTGAGTTGTTTCGTGTAGGCTTCTTCGGCCGCCTGTTCTTTAATTCTTCCCTCAATCTGATTTATGAGTTTATGAGCCATTCGACTTGCCTTTTGTATGGAAGCAGGCTCGTGTGAACTCACATCTTCTTGAATCCTTACTGGTAACCCTTTTATAAACGCGTCGATCTTCTCCTCTTCATCTTCGAACGTTCCTGGACATAATAGGCACAACTCTGTGAATCGTCGTTCATATGTGGTAATGTCGAACCCTTGTGTTCGTAACTCTCTAAGCTCTACCTTGAGCTTATTGACTTCGTTTCTAGGATGATACTGCTCGTTCATCAGTTGCTTGAATGCTGACCACGGTAGTGCATAAGCAGCATTTTATCCTACCTGTTCAAGATAGGTGTTCCACCACGTTAACGCAGCACCTGTGAAGGTATGCGTAGTGTACTTAACTTTGTCCTCTTTAGTACACTTACTTATAGCAAACACCGATTCAACTTTCTCGGTCCACCGTTTCAATCCAATTGGTCCTTCGGTTCCATCGAATTCCAAAGGTTTGCAGGCAGTGAATTCTTTGTAGGAGCATCCTACACGATTTCTTGTGGGATTAGTTCCACTATTAGAACTAGAGTTATTGTTGTTATTTTGCATTGTTGCCTGCACTGCGGCTATGTTTGTAGCAAGGAAAACACGGAAGTCTTCCTCGCTCATGTTCAAATTCTGACGAGTAGTCGGTGCCATTTCCTTCAAAAATAGCCAAACGAATTAAGTTAATCATATAGAATTTTAAGAGTAGTCAATAGTATTTCGTAGCATAGTATGAACTCATTTATAAAAGCTTTTTCTTCATATTAGCGTTTTATAGTTTTTAATTCGGGTAGTACCTACCCGTTAAGTTCATACTTAGTAGCTAATGTACAATTCAACTACTACAATTCCATATGAAAAAACTGATTATAATAAAATTTCGCGTTCAATTATATATAATATTTACAACTTACAATACCGCTATTATACATTTAGGATGAAATATAGCACATAACAACTTTTCTACTCGGCAGCTATAAAGGCATTTCTAGTTAATATGCAAGTTGTTCAGCAAAAGAAATAAAGACACGTAATTCATAAGTCCAAAAACAAGTCATGCATTCTGGTTTTACTAAGACGACTTCCCATCCTTGGTCTTGTAGAAAGTAACCATTATGACCATTGGCTAGGCAGCATGTTGTAATGTCATCAAAAGGACGAGGTTTCGTAATGCCCAACAGCCTCGTAGCAATCTAAAAACCTTGTTTCTTACTCCAACTACTGAGTCCGTCACTTGTGAGAATGTTTTATTTAAAAGTTTCAACCCAATGTACTTTTTCTCAATTTGATGAGGAGCGAACATTATTAACCCGTAAGCATAACATGCTTCTTTATGTTGCATGTTAGAAGCTTTTTCTAAAGAACGGAGTCCTATGTTGGGATATGTTGAGTCTAAATAGGTTCGTAACCCGTAGCGTAAAATTGCATCTGGGTTTCCCGCACTAAATGCCTTAAAGAAAACTTGACATAACTTAAAGTCTCCCCAATGTGATATACCCCATCTTTCAAAGGAAAGCCTTTTATAAACTAAGGCATTTCTGGAAAGTCTTTCAAATGTTTGACAAGTTAATTTCGCCATAACTAATTGTTCTGATGAATTCTGACCGACTCTAGACAAGATTTCATCAATCATATCCTCTGGTAGGTCTTCTAAAATATTCAGTTGTCTACCCTTAACGTCCATTTTGTGTTTTTATACTGTAAATTAGACAAGGATTAGATTCGTAAAAGATAATTAACAAACAATACAAGTAATTTTTACATAGAACATAAAAGTACAAGCACACTACAATACTTATAATACACAACATGATTACAACCCTCTAATCTGAATCACTGGTTTCTTCTTCTTCGGACTTAGTTCGTTTTCCTAATTTTCTAGGGATATATGGTGTTCCTCTAATACGAGCCGTTGTTTTTCACAATGGTTTAGAAAAACCTGGTGGTTTAGAGGTTCTCGGGTTATTGTCACAATTTAGGAAATACAGACGTTGCCGATACATATAAAGTTCATCGGGGTTGGAATCAGGCTTCTCTATTTGTATACATTTTCCCTTATTATTTTCTTTTGCTTTATTAAATTGGGTCGATGTAATTTCTATAACATCATCGGAATCCTCATCGAGATCCGATTCATCGGAAAATTGGTAATCTTCCTAATAATTTGCTTCCTCGGCGGAAACATCATTGACCATTTTTAACGTTGGTCCGTTGGTTGAGGATTTTCTTTTATTTAATCGATTTACTGTAGGTATCAATATTTCTTCCTCAGGAACCTCTTCTTCTTCCGGTGCCTCCTCTTCTGGTTCCTCTTCTTCCGGTCCCTCCTCTTCCTGTTCCTCCTCTTCTGATTCTTCCTCTTCTGGTTCCTCTTCGGGAATTTGTGAATCTTCCCAAAGTATATTCGACTCTTCATTATTATTAGGTGAGTCGATGGGATTTATACTAGTGGTAGACATCTATCAAACAATATCAAATATATTAAGAGGTTAATATATCACATAATAATTACATATAGTTTCCAACAAAAGTGTTAAGCAATCGTTTTTAAAGAAAACACGGCCGAAGTCCAGACTCACTAATGTATCCTAACAAACTCGATAAGACACACTAATGCAAATTTCTGGTTCTCTAAGACCAACGCTCGGATACCAACTGAAATGTCCCGTTCATATTGATTATACACGTTCCATATTAATTGATTTCGTTGCGAGGTTTTGACCTCTATATGAGACGTTTTTCAAAGACTGCATTCGTTCTTTTAAACAAACCATAACCTTTATTTTATCGACAATGTTAAAAGGACACCACCTAGATTATCAGAAATGATAATTTAAAAATATCACCCTTACACACTACCAATACATATTGGTTTACAATATTAATATGTTACAACAAAGTAAATCTCGAATGCAGTTTTAAACAATATTATACAAGCATGCTGACACCAAATCTTGTCCATATATTAGCATGCAACAGCGGAAGCTCTTAATAATCACCTGAGAATAAATATGCTTTAAACGTCAACAAAAATGTTGGTGAGTTATAGGTTTAACCTATATATCAAATTGTAATAATAGACCACAAGATTTCATCTTTCAATAACATGTAATCTGCATAAAAATCATTCGTATGGTTGAACACCTGGTAACCGACATTAACAAATGCATCTAGAATATCCCCATATATAAATATCGAAGTACTAAATTAGTTCAAATTCTCTGACTGGGGCTTGTCAATGGCTCATAGATATATCTTTAGGATTCGCGTCAATTGGTAGCAATTATAATAAACACCAATTCTTAGGTTACCAAGTTCAACAAGGGCGATATCCGGTATAACGATTCAACATAGAATGTAGTTTCAATACTTGTGTCTATTTTGTAAATCATTTTCAAAACTGCATGTATTCTCATCCCAAAATATTAGATTTTAAAAGTGGGACTATAACTCACTTTCACAGATTTTTACTTCGTCGGGAAGTAAGACTTGGCCACTGGTCGGTTCACGAACCTATAACAAATATGTACATATATATCAAAGTATGTTCAAAATATATTTGCAACATTTTTAATACGTTTTAATGTTTTAAGTTTATTAAGTCAGCTGTCCTCGTTAGTAACCTATAACTAGTTGTCCACAGTTAGATGTACAGAAAATAAAGCAATATATATTATCTCGAATCAATCCACGACCTCGTGTATACAAGCCTCAGGCTAGATCACAACTCAAAGTATATATATAATATTTTGGAATCAACCTCAACCCTGTATAGCTAATTCCAACATTACTGCATATAGAGTGTCTATGGTTGTTCCAAAATATATATATAGATGGGTCGATATGATATGTCAAAACATTGTATTCGTGTCTATGGTATCCCAAGATTACATAATATATTAGAATACATGTATAAATACATGTATAATACAATATGAGTTAGCTAGGATATGATTAATATAGATTTATTACCAATTTTCACGTAGCTACAATCAAGAAAAATTAACCAATCTTGTTTTACCCATAACTTCTTCGTTTTAAATCCGTTTTGAGTGATTCAAGTTGCTATGATTTCATAATGAACTTAAGTTTATGAATCTAAACAGAAAAAGTATAAGTTTATAGTCGGAAATACAGTTTACAAGTCATTTTTGTAAAGGTAGTCATTTCAGTCGAAAGAACGACGTCTAGATGACCATTTTGAAAAACATGCTTCCACTTTGAGTTTAACCATGATTTTTGGATATAGTTTCATGTTCATAAGAAAAAATCATTTTAATAGAAGAACAACTTTTAAATCAAAGTTTATCATAGTTTTTAATTAACTAACCCAAAACAGCCCGCAGTGTTACTACGACGGCGTAAATCCGATTTTACGGTGTTTTTCATGTTTTCAGGTTTTAAATCATTAAATTAGCATATCATATAGATATAGAACATGTGTTTAGTTGATTTTAAAATTCAATTTAGAAGGATTAACTTTTGTTTGTGAACAAGTTTAGAATTAACTAAACTATGTTCTAGTAATTACAAGTTTAAACCTTCGAATAAGGTAGTTTTATATATATGAATCGAATGATGTTATGAACATCATTACTACCTCAGGTTTTGTGGATAAACCTACTGGAAATGAGAAAAATAGATCTAGCTTTAAAGGATCCTTGGATGGCTTGAAAGTTCTTGAAGTAGAATCATGACACGAAAACAAGTTCAAGTAAGATTTCCACTCAAAATAAGATTGTTAAAGTTATAGAAATTGAATCAAAGTTTGAATATGAGTATTATCTTGTATTAGAAAGATATATTACTGTAAATAACAAAGATTTCTTGAGATTGGATGATCACTCAAAGTGGATTTGCAAGGTTGGAAGTAAGCTAGCAAACTTGGAAGTGTTGTTGGTGTGTTCTTGAGTAGTTGTTTTATAACTTGGTTTATGTATGGATTTATGAACTAGATTGAGCTAGATTTTGATGAAGATGATGAAGAACACTTAGAACAAAGGAATAACACTTGAGAGAGATGAGTTTTATTCAAGAAAAATTGAAAATGAAAGTGTTTATGTGTGCTATCCTTCACGTGAAATGGGGTGTTCATAAAGGCTCCATTAGTTTGTAATCTTATGAGATATTTCATGCTAGATGTTAAATGATGGTTCCCACATGGTTAGGTGACTCACATGGGCTGCTAAGAGCTAATCATTGGAGTGTATATACCAATAATAAATACATTTAGAAGTTGTGTATTGTACGAGTACAAATACGAGTGCATACGAGTAGAATTGTTGATGAAAATGAATGAGGGTGTAATTGTAAGAATTTTTTTTAAATAGAAGTACTTTGATAAGTGTCTTGAAGTCTTTCAAAAGTGTATGAATACATACTAAAACACTACATGTATATACATTTTAACTGAGTCGTTAAGTCATCGTTAGTCGTTACATGTAAGTGTTGTTTTGAAACCTTTGGGTTAACGATCTTGTTAAATGTTGTTAACCCATTATTTATTATATCAAATGAGATGTTAAATTATTACATTATCATGATATAATGATGTATTAATATATCTTAATATGATATATATACATTAAATGTCGTTACAACTATAATCGTTACATATATGTCTCGTTTCGAAATCATTAAGTTAGTAGTCTTGTTTTTACATATGTAGTTCATTGTTAATACACTTAATGACATGATTACTTATCATTTATCATGATTAAACATAGTGTATCAATATCTTAATATGATTCATATGTATTTAGTAAGACGTTGTTATAACGATAATCGTTATATATATATCGTTTTCGAGTTTCTTAATTTACTAGTCTCATTTTTGTGTATATAACTCATTGTTAATATACCTAATGAGATACTTACTTATCATAATATCATGTTAACTATATATATAACCATATATATGTCATCATTTAGTTTTTACAAGTTTTAACGTTCGTGAATCACCGGTCAACTTGGGTGGTCAATTGTCTATATAAAACCTATTTCAATTAACCAAGTCTTAACAAGTTTGATTGCTTAACTTGTTGGAAACACTTAATCATGTAAATATCAAATTCATTAAATATATATAAAATGGAAAAGTTCGGGTCACTACAGATACGAGGTAAGTAAGCAAGTAAGTCGGTCCGAATGGTCGTCAACCTAAGTTAAAAGTTACTAAGTCAGTAAATCATCCTAACGGGTTTAAAAATACGTAATTTAAGTCTTAAGTGTCATCATCATCATCAACATTGTGATGCCCCGTACAAAACCATCGTGTACGAATCATCAACAACAGGATCATTACAAGGTTAAGTACTATATGCTGTAATTAAAGAAATTGCATTCGCGATAAAAAGGTCATGTCATAACCGACATCAAATGTTTTACATTTCAAAAGCATGCTTCACTAAGTAGAACAAATAAATAAGTGTACGTGACCCCAAAGGTCGTTACATAACATAGTTTCAAAAGTAAATAAGTTCGAATATAAGATAAGTAGTCATGCGATAACAACTCTAAGTAGCGGGTTCTACAGCACGACTAGTTACACAGCGGAAGCAACCTCGAGCACCTGAGAAATACATGCTTAAAAACGTCAACACAATGGTTGGTGAGCTATAGTTTAAGTATAACAGTATGTAAGGTAGGCCACGAGATTTCAGTGCTACAAAGAGCGTTTCAAAATAGTATGATAAAGTATATGTTAACCGTGGGCACTTGGTAACTAACTTAACGTTTAAAATACCCCCTGAAAGTACACTTGGCGAGTGCGTATATTTATGAAGTATTAAACACTCATTGACTGCTAGCGCGACTAGCCTGAGTGGGGATGTCAAACCCTATGGATCCATATCTAAGATTCGCGTTCACCGGTTCATAAACCAATGATTAAACGTTACCGAGCTAAAGGGAATGTTTCTGCCGTTATATAACCCACACATATATAAGTTTAAGTACTCGTGCCTAGTATGTAAAACAAAAAATCCGCATTTATTCTCAGTTCCCAAAATAAGTTAAAGTAAAAAGAGAATGCTATAACTCACAATGATATGTAGCGGTAAAGTAGTAGTCGGGAAAGGTGTGCAAGTAAATGGTCCGAAGTCCTCAACCTAAGTCAAATAGTACTAAGTCAGTAAATCGTCTTAATAGGTTTAAAAGTATGTATTTAAGGTCTTAAGGGTCATCATCATTCATCATTAAACAAAAGGCGTAAAGTAGGTTTCGTTTATGAAAGTAGTTTAAAACAAAGTCTGACTTCAGTCAGTCACCACGGCCTCTACCCTTACTGAATTAAGGTGAGACCAGTGGCCATGGATCCATCTATGAGTCTTTTAAGTGTGGTAAAATTTACAGAAGCAAACTCATCTTGGTTTGACCGTGGCGACGGTCTAAGTGCGAGTAGGTCAGAAATTTCTGCACAACGTTAAAGGACATAGTAACGATCGGAGGGCCATAAATCCTAAAAGGTAACTCGGATTAAGACGAGTCCTATATGAAAAGTTATCTACTAGAAAAGTTCTATCTAAAAATCAAGGTTAGAACAGCCCAGGTCTACTGGTCTGTTCCAGAAGCATCAGGTCAGAAAGTTTTGGACAGAAACAGTGAGTTTAAAAGGGTTCCGGTGGTCTTGGTGCTTGATGTTCATCATGGTTCTCATCCTTGATGCATATAGCTTCAAGTGTACAACTCATGGATGTGGTTACATAATCTTAACCAAGTCTTGACCATCATAACACTAGTGCAAGTCTAAGACATGAAGCACAACTCACTTAAGAGTTGCATGTAGTTTGATGAACCAAAGTTACATCAAAGTCTTAGGTTTGACACTTACATGAACTATAAACTTGAAAGTTAACTAACTAATCAAGATCATAAGTAGTAGAACATAGTTCTTAGATTGATCTTGAAGATCCAAGACTCAAAAGTCTAGATCCAAAGTTATATTTAAAGAAAACTTATTTGTGTGTTCTTGAACCTTCAAAGTTAACTTAATTTGTTCAAGAGATATGAGATCAAGACTAACTTGTAGTACTTGACCATATAACTAACTACATGAAATTAAAGTGCATAAATTGAAGAAGTAACCAAGTAAACAAGTAAATTATTCATGGTTGTTCATACTTTAAAGATTCAAACCAAAGTTTGATCTTTAGAAAGTAAACTTTAAAGCTTACTTCATGAACTTCAAATATGTCTTTCAACCATGAACTTTATAAAATTTGAAACATTATATGTAGAACATAACTAGTAATTTATGTTCTTGAGTGATCTTGTAATTACAAGATAAAAGAAGAAAGAAACTAGTAAGTTTAATTCTTGAAAGCATGTAAGTAAACAACAACATCAAAGTAAGTAAGTAATAATAACAAACAAGTATTCAAGTAACAAAAGATGATGATGATTAATGGGATGTCCTTGAATTCGGTTTTCATCAAATAAAAAAAGAGGAAGAACAAGTTGTCTTAACACTTACAAGAAGAGAGAAATGTGAGAGAGAATGGAATGCAAGTTTGAGAGTGTTTTGTGTGTGTGAGAAAATGAGAGAATCAAGAGTGAGTAAGTAATGCAAAAATTGAAATGAAACTCCCCTTATCCCCAAGCTTGGCCGACGGTTTCACAAGCTCCATGGGGGAGAGGTTTGTCCAAAAGTTTAATCATGTAAAAGCCTTAAAAGTTGGATAATGAGGATGCATGCATGGGGATTACATGTTAACTAGATTCCTTATGTAAGTAACTAGCTAGTTCTATTTAAAAATGATACTTACACTTTCAAGACATGGGCTAAAGGTCCATTAATAATGTAGGGTGGGCTTACAAGTCTTAATTCATGGGTCCATTATCCTTAAACAAGCCCAAGTCCAAATAATAACAAGTTAAACCAAATAAAGCCCAAGTAATTAACTAATAGCCATAGTTAATCAAAATGATTAATAAAACTAATCATGAATGTAAATAATACTTGAAAATATTATTCGTGCAAGTTCCGGGTGTCACAAAGACGTTTCGGGCAATTAAAGTCAAGTTCGGGCAATCATGGCAACATGTAAATGTAATAACGTACATTCGTTTAAACACGCGTATTAATAATAATAATTATTAATAAAATAACGTTCAAAATTCCAGGGTCGTTACATTACCCACCTGTTAAAGAAAATTTCATCCCGAAATTTAAGCTGAGGTAGATGGAGGAGTCGGGAAAAGGTGAGGATACTTCCGCATCATTTGATCCTCTCGCTCCCAAGTAAACTCAGGTCCTCGTTTGGCATTCCATCATACCCGTACAATCGGAATCTTGTTGCGTTTCAAAGTTTTGATCTCACGATCCATAATCTCAACTGGTTCTTTCACAAAGTGGAGTTTGTCGTCAATAGTAAGTTCTTCCAATGGTATGATAAGTTCAGGTGCAGCAAGACACTTCTTCAAATTCGATACATGGAAGGTAGTATGAACTGAGCTCAATTGTGCTGGTAGATCTAATCGGTAAGCAACGGGTCCAACATGTTCCAAGATCTCAAAAGGACCAATGTATCGTGGGTTTAACTTTCCACGTTTTCCAAAGCGAATCACACCCTTCCAAGGTGCAACCTTCAACATTACACGGTCACCAACGTTGAATTCAAAGTCCTTACATTTAAGATCGGCATAACTCTTTTGGCGATCACGGGCAGTCTTAAGTCTAGCTTGGATCTGAGCAATCTTCTCCGTGGTTTCGTGGACTACCTCGGGTCCGGTGATTTGCTTTTCGCCTACTTCGGCCCAACAAATAGGAGACCGGCACTTATGGCCATACAATGCTTCAAAAGGTGCAGCATTAATGCTTGAGTGATAACTGTTGTTGTACGAGAATTCGGCGAGTGGCAAATGTCTTTCCCAGGCCTTTCCAAAATCAATGACACATGCACGCAGCATGTCCTCCAAGGTCTGAATCGTTCATTCACTTTGCCCGTCAGTCTGAGGATGATAAGCAGTACTCATGTCGAGACGAGTTCCCATGGCTTCTTACAAAGAACGCCAAAATCTAGAAGCAAAACGGGGATCGCGATCGGAGATGATTGATAAAGGTACACCATGACGAGATACAACCTCTTTAATGTACAGCTGAGCAAGTCTTTCCATTGTATCAGTTTCCTTCATCGCTAGGAAGTGTGCAGATTTGGTAAGGCGGTCAACAATAACCCAAATAGTATCACATCCGCCCACTGTCTTCGGCAGCTTAGTAATGAAATCCATTGTGATCCTTTCCCACTTCCATTGTGGGATTTCCGGCTGTTGAAGTAACCCAGAAGGTCTCTGATGTTCGGCCTTAACTTTCGAACAAGTCAAACACTTCCCAACATAAGTTGCAACGTCCTTATTGAGATTCGGCCACCAATACTGTTCTTTAAGGTCGTGGTACATTTTGCCCGCTCCAGGATGAATCGAATATCTCGATTTGTGTGCTTCATCAAGTATCAGGTTTCGTAGATCTCCATAATAAGGTACCCAAATTCTTCCGGCATAACATCAGAGTCCAGACTCCCTAACCTCGAATCGAGAGACAAGTATGTTCAAATGTTAGTGAGATATGTTCTCCTCCTTGAGAGCCTCAAATTGGGCTACTCTAATCTGGTTGTTGAGGTTCGAATGGATGGTGATGTTCAGAGCCCTAACACGAAGAGGTGCCGTCCTCTCCTTTCGGCTTAAAGCGTCAGCTACAACATTGGCCTTGCCAGGGTGATAACGGAGTTCACAATCGTAGTCGTTGAGCGTCTCGATCCATCGACGCTGTCTCATATTTAGTTGATTTTGATCAAAGATGTGCTGGAGACTCTTGTGGTCGGTGAAGATAGTGCTCTTAGTTCCATACAGATAATGTCTCCACAATTTGAGCGCAAAGACAACGGCTCCAAGTTCAAGATCATGCGTAGTGTAGTTCCGCTCGTGAATCTTCAATTCGCTGGAGGCATAGGTAATAACCTTTGATCGTTGCATCAGTACACAACCAAAACCACTCTTCGATGCATCACAATAAACAACGAAATCGTCACTGTCTTCGGGAAGCGATAGGATAGGTACGGTGGTTAACTTCTTCTTCAAAGTTTGAAATGCTGATTCGTGTGTGGGTTCCCAAATGAACTTCTTGCCCTTGTGAGTCAGTGCGGTCAAAGGACACGCAATCAGAGAAAATCCTTCAATGAACCTTCGGTAGTAACCGGGGAGACCTAGGAATTGACGAATATGCGTCGGAGTAGTGGGGGTCTCCCACTTGCTGATGGCTTCAATCTTTTTGCGGGATCAACTTTGATACCCTGGTCGCTCACAACATGACCCAAAAACCGTACTTCCTTCAACCAAAATTCGCACTTGGAGAATTTGGCGTAAAGTTGCTCTTGTCTTAAGAGTTCAAGCACTAATCGGAGGTGTTTCTCATGTTCTTCTTCGCTCTTAGAGTAGATGAGGATATCATCTATGAAGACGATAACAAACTTGTCCAAGTAAGGCTTACAGACACGATTCATGAGGTCCATGAACACGGCAGGTGCATTTTTCAAACCGAATGGCATCACGAGAAACTCATAATGACCATAACGGGTCCTGAATGCAGTTTTCGTTACGTCACTTTCCTTCACCCTCAGCTGGTGATATCCGGATCGCAAATCGATCTTTGAGTAGACACTCGATCCTTGTAGTTGATCAAAAAGATCGTCAATTCGTGGAAGAGGATACCGATTCTTGATTGTCAATTTGTTGAGCTCACGGTAGTCGATACACATACGAAAGGATCCATCCTTCTTCTTCACAAACAGAACAGGTGCGCCCCAAGGCGAGAAACTTGGTTGGATAAACCCTCGATCTAACAGCTCTTGTAGTTGACTCTGTAATTCTTGCATCTCGGAAGGTGCGAGTCTATAAGGTGCGCGAGCTACAGGTGCAGCTCCTGGCACTAAATCAATCTGAAACTCTACGCCTCTCGGCGGTGGTAATCCAGGCAATTCCTCTGGGAAGACATCGGAAAATTCGTTCACAATTCGAACGTCGTTCACGCTCTTCATCTCAGTTTCTACCGCTTTCACATGTGCTAGGACAGCAAAGCGTCCCTTCTTCATAATCTTTTGTGCTTTCACGCAACTAATGAGGTTCAACTTCGAGGTACATCTCTCTCCATAGATAACCAGTGGTTCGCCATCTCCTTGTGGTATGCGAAGTGCTTTATCTCCACAGATAACATCGGCCTTTATCTTGCTCAACCAATCCATACCAACGATCACGTCAAAGCTTCCCAGTTTGATAGGTATCAAATCAATTTCTAAATCTGCACCAGCTATGTTGATAATAGCTCCACGACTAATATGGTCAACCTTTTCAAGTTTTCCATTTGCGACCTCGACAAGCATACTTTCTTTTAACGGGACTAATGACCAATTAATCTTATCGCAAAAATGTCTACATACATAACTTCTATCCGTATCAGTATCAAACAAGACAGAAGCTAAAAGATTGTTGATTGTGAATATACCTGTCACCAAGTCGGGGTTATCGCGTGCATCCCTTGCATTAACATTAAAAGCTCTACCCCGGGGTGGCCCGCCATCTTTTCGCTTGTTGGGGCATGCGTTTCTGAAATGGCCCGTCTGTCCACATTCGTAGCACTTCTTAGGTCCATTGGTGTTCGGCTTCCCATTCAAAGTGGTGACCTTGCAGTCTTTCCCGATGTGCCCAGCCCGTTGGCACTTCTCACAGACAACATTGCAATACACAGTTTGGTGTTTGTAACATCGCTTGCATTGAGGTAAGGTTCCTTTGTAGTTCGGGTTGGTGTTGGTGTTGGGATTAGGGTTTCCACCGTTGTTGTGCCTCTTGGTGGGGGTTTGATCGTAGTTTCTCCCCCTGTTGTTGTTGTTGTTGTTGTTGTTGTTGTTGTGGTTGTTGTGGTTGTTGTCCCATTTCCTCTTTTCGCTACTACCAGCTTCAAACTTAGCCTTCTCCGGCTCATCAATAAGAATCTGATTCATGAGAGTATGCGCCATGTGCATTGCTTCGGGAACATTCGGTGGTTTGGATGAGGTGACATTTCCTTTGATGGACTTAGGGAGTCTCGAGAAGTATTTCTCCATGCGCTTGAATTCGGGGGTGACCATGGTCGGACACATCAGTGCTAACTCCAAAAACCTACGATTGTAACTGTTAAGATCGTTCCCTACGGCCTTCAACTGCATGAATTCAATTTCCATTTTCTGAATTTCGGTTCTCGGACAATACTCATCAATCATAGCCGCCTTGAATTCCTCCCATGGCGTAGCATACGCCTCATCGATACCTTTCGCTTGAGCTAACGTGTTCCACCACGTTAGCGCGCCATCAGATAGCGTGCAAGATGCAAACTTGGTCTTATTATCCTCCGAACAGTTGCTAACTCGGAATACTGATTCAAGTTTTTCGAACCATCTGATGAGACCAACTGGTCCCTCGGTGCCGCTGAAGTTATGCGGTTTGCAGCTCTGGAATTCCTTGTATGTACACCCATTTCGAATGGGTGGAATAACCGGTGGTGGTGGCGGTGGAGCTTCGAGATTTCTTTCTGCTAGGGCTGCAGCGACCCGTTCGTTGATCATGTCCTTAATCTGGGCGGCGGTAGGTGTGGTTCTTCCGTTAGCCATGGTATTCTAAACAAAAATTTTGACCCAAGTCAAAATCCAACATGCAAGTAGTAATAATACAGTATATAGTGACCAACATGGAATCAAAACATCACATGTTATTAAATAATGCATCTAGGTACAAATATCACATAATCATCGTACAGCAATGTAAATAGAACATCGTGCAAGAATTAAATAACGCAAAGTTCCATTCATTAATAATAATAAGTTTCATACATCTGAATAAGTTCGTACAATACATATGCAATACATGAAACTATATCTAGATTACATCATGAAATCTAAATACAAGGTCCTACGGTGAAGGCGGGTGAACTGCTCCTCGAGCCAACTGCTCCTCGAGCTCAGTGACTCGAGCTCGGAGAGTCTCAATCTCCCTTATCAGTTCCTCGTTAGAGGGAGCTGGTGGGGCAGGCGATGCAGGTGGGGCGGGTGGTGCGGGTGGTGCCGGTCGTGCTGATGTAGATGGTACGGATCCGGATGTAGACGGTACGTCCCTAGATGTAAGTGGTTCGTATCTAAATCTAGGTGGTACGGTTCCAGGAATAGTCAATACGTAACGGGGAACCTTACGTATCTGTGGGTCGGCAGGGTATGGCACAACTCGTTTACGAGCAGTAACCCTACGACGATGGCCAAATGCGTCAGTAAAAGCACGACCTCCATTCACCCCTGGAATGACGGTGCCGTCGAAACGGTACCGCTTCTTAGGTGGGGTGGAGGGTGCCTGAATAGGTCTATCAGCAGGATCCTCATCATCGCTGGAGTTGTCTGATGATGAAGAATCGGCGGATGATGAGTCATCCGAATCGTGTGGTGGTGACACTGGTGGCTGAGCTGGTAATCCGAAGCGTCCGATGGCGGCCAACATCTGTCTGTGTCTGCCTGGCGGAATCACGACTAAACATCCGTCGGGAGTGCGTCGGCAAGGCGTGCGCATGTGGTTACGAAACGGCCCTTCCCCGAACTCCGCGGGGATCTCAATACCACCAATGCGGGGCTGTGACCTCGAGGGTCCGGGAGCAGACTCTGGGGCAGGTGCACTAGTACCAGCTCCGGAAGTAGAAGCACCGGGATCACTAGTGGGTGTCGGGGCCGGTGTATCGGCAGTAGCAGCAGCAGGTGTAGCAGTAGGTAGGGCGACGGGGTCTGAGTCTGTACTGCCCGAAATGCCAGCAGGTGGAACATCCGACATCTAAACAAGGAAAAATAAATTTTCCATGTCAGTATGTCATAAAGCAAGCAAATAATAGGCCAACAGTTTAAATCATGTATAACAGTAACTAGCATGGCAATAACAGTAATTCGTATGAAAGTAGCATGCAATCGAAAGCAAGTAGCATCATGCAGTAGTGAAATCATGTAATAGCATATGGCATATAGCAGTAACAGTAAGCAGCAGCATGCAGCAAGTTCAGCAGGAACACGTAAACTAGCAAGTTGTAGATTAGTCCTATTAGTGAATCCTACTCGGGTCGGTCTTAGACTCACTAATGCAACCTAATTCCCTACAACCAATGCTCTGATACCAAATGTGATGCCCCGTACAAAACCATCGTGTACGAATCATCAACAACAGGATCATTACAAGGTTAAGTACTATATGCTGTAATTAAAGAAATTGCATTCGCGATAAAAAGGTGATGTCATAACCGACATCAAATGTTTTACATTTCAAAAGCATGCTTCACTAAGTAGAAGCAAATAAATAAGTGTACGTGACCCCAAAGGTCGTTACATAACATAGTTTTAAAAGTAAATAAGTTCGAATGCAAGATAAGTAGTCATGCGATAACAACTCTAAGTAGCGGGTTCTACAGCACGACTAGTTACACAGCGGAAGCAACCTCAAGCACCTGAGAAATACATGCTTAAAAACGTCAACACAATGGTTGGTGAGCTATAGTTTAAGTATAACAGTATGTTAGGTAGGCCACGAGATTTCAGTGCTACAAAGAGCGTTTCAAAATAGTATGATAAAGTATATGTTAACCGTGGGCACTTGGTAACTAACTTAACGTTTAAAATACCCCCTGAAAGTACACTTGGCGAGTGCGTATGTTTATGAAGTATTAAACACTCGTTGACTGCTAGCGCGACTAGCCTGAGTGGGGATGTCAAACCCTATGGATCCATATCTAAGATTCGCGTTCACCGGTTCATAAACCAATGATTAAACGTTACCGAGCTAAAGGGAATGTTTCTGCCGTTATATAACCCACACATATATAAGTTTAAGTACTCGTGCCTAGTATGTAAAACAAAAAATCCGCATGTATTCTCAGTTCCCAAAATAAGTTAAAGTAAAAAGGGAATGCTATAACTCACAATGATATGTAGCGGTAAAGTAGTAGTCGGGAAAGGTGTGCAAGTAAATGGTCCGAAGTCCTCAACCTAAGTCAAATAGTACTAAGTCAGTAAATCGTCTTAATAGTTTTAAAAGTATGTATTTAAGGTCTTAAGGGTCATCATCATTCATCATTAAACAAAAGGCGTAAAGTAGGTTTCGTTTATGAAAGTAGTTTAAAACAAAGTCTGACTTCAGTCAGTCACCACGGCCTCTACCCTTACTGAATTAAGGTGAGACCAGTGGCCATGGATCCATATATGAGTCTTTTAAGTGTGGTAAAATTTACAGAAGCAAACTCATCTTGGTTTGACCGTGGCGACGGTCTAAGTGCGAGTAGGTCAGAAATTTCTGCACAACGTTAAAGGACATAGTAACGATCGGAGGGCCATAAATCCTAAACCGTAACTCGGATTAAGACGAGTCCTATATGAAAAGTTATCTACTCGTAAAGTTATATCTAAAAATCAAGGTTAGAACAGCCCAGGTCTACTGGTCTGTTCCAGAAGCATCAGGTCAGAAAGTTTTGGACAGAAACAGTGAGTTTAAAAGGGTTCCGGTGGTCTTGGTGCTTGATGTTCATCATGGTTCTCATCCTTGATGCATATAGCTTCAAGTGTACAACTCATGGATGTGGTTACATAATCTTAACCAAGTCTTGACCATCATAACACTAGTGCAAGTCTAAGACATGAAGCACAACTCACTTAAGAGTTGCATGTAGTTTGATGAACCAAAGTTACATCAAAGTCTTAGGTTTGACACTTACATGAACTATAAACTTGAAAGTTAACTAACTAATCAAGATCATAAGTAGTAGAACATAGTTCTTAGTTTGATCTTGAAGATCCAAGACTCAAAAGTCTAGATCCAAAGTTATATTTAAAGAAAACTTATTTGTGTGTTCTTGAACCTTCAAAGTTAACTTAATTTGTTCAAGAGATATGAGATCAAGACTAACTTGTAGTACTTGACCATATAACTAACTACATGAAATTAAAGTGCATAAATTGAAGAAGTAACCAAGTAAACAAGTAAATTATTCATGGTTGTTCATACTTTAAAGATTCAAACCAAAGTTTGATCTTTAGAAAGTAAACTTTAAAGCTTACTTCATGAACTTCAAGTATGTCTTTCAACCATGAACTTTATAAACTTTGAAACATTATATGTAGAACATAACTAGTAATTTATGTTCTTGAGTGATCTTGTAATTACAAGATAAAAGAAGAAAGAAACTAGTAAGTTTAATTCTTGAAAGCATGTAAGTAAACAACAACATCAAAGTAAGTAAGTAATAATAACAAACAAGTATTCAAGTAACAAAAGATGATGATGATTAATGGGATGTCCTTGAATTCGGTTTTCATCAAATAAAAAAAGAGGAAGAACAAGTTGTCTTAACACTTACAAGAAGAGAGAAATGTGAGAGAGAATGGAATGCAAGTTTGAGAGTGTTTTGTGTGTGTGAGAAAATGAGAGAATCAAGAGTGAGTAAGTAATGCAAAAATTGAAATGAAACTCCCCTTATCCCCAAGCTTGGCCGACGGTTTCACAAGCTCCATGGGGGAGAGGTTTTTCCAAAAGTTTAATCATGTAAAAGCCTTAAAAGTTGGATAATGAGGATGCATGCATGGGGATTACATGTTAACTAGATTCTTTATGTAAGTAACTAGCTAGTTCTATTTAAAAATGATACTTACACTTTCAAGACATGGGCTAAAGGTCCATTAATAATGTAGGGTGGGCTTACAAGTCTTAATTCATGGGTCCATTATCCTTAAACAAGCCCAAGTCCAAATAATAACAAGTTAAACCAAATAAAGCCCAAGTAATTAACTAATAGCCATAGTTAATCAAAATGATTAATAAAACTAATCATGAATGTAAATAATACTTGAAAATATTATTCGTGCAAGTTCCGGGTGTCACAAAGACGTTTCGGGCAATTAAAGTCAAGTTCGGGCAATCATGGCAACATGTAAATGTAATAACGTACATTCGTTTAAACACGCGTATTAATAATAATAATTATTAATAAAATAACGTTGGAAATTCCAGGGTCGTTACAAACATCATATGTAAAAAGTAAAGTAAGTTTTCAATCAAGAATAGAGATCGAAACAAAGGCTGACTTCGTTCAGCTGCTACGACCTCTATACAAACTGAAATGATGTGAGACCAGTGGCCATGGCTCCGTATATGAGTCCTCTAACCGCTGAACAATTTTCAGAACCAAAATCTTCTTCGTTTAACCGTGGCGACGGTTTAAGTGCGAGTAGGTCAGAAATTTCAGCACAACGTTACAAGGGCGTAGTGACTTTCGGAAGGCTATAAATCCTAAACCGTATATCGGATTTAGGCGAGGCCTAAACGAAAAGTCATCTACTCAAACCGAACAAACTAAAAATCAACTTTCCAGTAGCCCATAAAGTCTTATCAGACCCTGAAAAACAGAAAGTAAGTGCTCTAGTGGGATTCTTGTGCTTGATGCTCATCACGGTTCTCATCCTTGATGCTTGAGCTTCAAGTGTACAACTCGTTGATGTGTTTGCATCACTTTGACCAAAGTTTAACCATCAACAAACAAGAGTCAAGACTAAGAATTAAAACACAACTCATGTGAGAGTTTGAGCAAGGTGATGAACCAAAGTTACATCAATCTTCTTAGTTTCAACACAAATACAAGTCTTATTACGCTACAACTTTGAATCAAACTAAATAATCAAGACTTTAAGCTAGAGAGCTTAGATCTTAACTAGATATTAAAGATCTTAGACTAAAAAGTCTAGATCTCATGTTCTTGGTGAAACCCTAAGTCAAAACACTTAGACTTTCAACTTTACACAACCATAAGTTATGAAACTTAGATTTTGTAAAGTAAAGTGAACACAAATAAATGAATTCTTTCTTTAACAAGTTAGATGACCATAAGTTATGTATCTTAGATCAATCTTACATGTGTGAAAGTTATAAACTAGTAAGCTTAAACTTTTTTGTTCTTGAACTTTCAAAGTTAGACTTTGGTTACAAGATTTATGAGATCAAAGTTAACAAGTAATCTTTGACCAAGTAACTCAAACAAATCGAATACCATAAACAAAAATAATAGATTTAAAGTTAAAAGTAAACAAGTTCAAGTAAGGATCCTTTATATAAAAAGATATCAAGTTACAAACTTGAATCTTCATGAAATTAACTTTAAAGTTCCAATACTTGAACATAAAGAGGATCTTAAAGCATTTGATCCTTAAATTTGTTACAAGTTTCATGTAGAATCAAAAGCTACAAAGCTTTGATCCTTGTTCTTGCTTCTTTATCATAAAAGTGATCAAAGGTTGCAAGATAACATGAGGATTGAAGTTATAAAAACCAAAATCCAATAATAAATAATGATGATGATGAGCTACGGTTTTGGAGAAGAAAAAGAAGAGAAAAAGAGTTAAAACCTTCAAGTTCTTCAAGAAAAGTTGAGAGAAAAGTGGAGAGAAATTTGAGAGAAAAGTAGTGTGTGTTTTTGAAATGAAATTGTGAGTTAAAATGAAATGGTGGTGTTGGGTGGTGCCTTGTAGGCCGACGGTTGCAAGGGTGGGGTGGGGGGACCATTTGCTTGCTATTGGATGGTGGTACATTGTGGTGGTTGTACATGTTGGGTGGCATGGCATAAGGTGTTAAACCATGTAAGGAAATGGTACACTAGCATGCTTAATCTTGTCTAATCTACTAATGGACTTTGTCTTATACTTAATGGGCTAAATTAGTCCATTAACTAGTCCATTAAGTGAGCCCATTAAGTTAAGTAGGTTGGGCCTTTAATTAACTAGGTCCATTAAGGTATTAGGTCCATTAAAACTAACTAGTAAGCATTAGTAACCACTAAGCATAATTAAGGAACCATAAAGCTAGGTAATTGTCATAAATAAATAACAATTATGTTTACGTAGTCATAATATTCCAATTATAACTAAGTTTAACGTGTACCAAGTACGTAACTCGTTTTAAACGGTAAGTGACACTAACGGTCGTAAATGCATTCAAGGATCATGTTAAGCACTTAATATCACGTTGTAAGGCATTAATGAAAGTAGTTAACATCTTTAATGACCCAGAATATAATCTATCACAGTACGCACAAATACGCAGTTTCGTGAAAGACATAAATATAATTAAAAGTCGAAAAAGTCGGGTCGTTACAGCACGGAACTTGAATCAATCTTTTGGCATATAATATAGGGGGCTAGAAATCCACAGACAACATTTCTTGAACTTCTAAACAAAAGAAATGCAACAGGAAGTTCAATGTTACGCTTCAATAGAATGAATACGGTAGTATTCTACCCCGGACTTCATATTCATCATTTTTGAAAGCGGGGGGAAGAGATCTTTTTCTGCAACGGAAAAAAACGGAGCACATTTGACTTAGCTTCGCGGATGGGAGGAGTGTGAGAGCTGAGCCCGCACGCTCTATGCTTTTCCCCAGCCTACCCTCTGGTAAAAAATATCCTAGGCATGTTCATTTATATCTTGACTTTGTACGGAGCCACGACCTCTCCCTCGCTCACGTCCAAAGTCACCCCGATTTGAATTGGCGCTGCCACAATGATTACACTCGTACTACCACGCTCTGATACCACTTGTAGAATCGTTTTAGAACCAAAAACCAGTACAACATATAAACACATGAGTCTTTTAGTACTATAAAACCAATTGATAGTAGAGTGAGGTTCTCCTAGACTTATATCTATACATTTGTTTATTTTCATATTCGATATTCGATGTGGGACACCCATTAACCGATTAACTCCAGCGTCGGGAACTCTCAAGGTCCAAAGGCCCCTAACGTATGGGATAACTCGATGATTCTGTAGGCTACCATATCTTTTGTCGCTGTGTTTATGATTCAATTCAAGGTTATATAACTCGCATCTTTAAAATTCATAGCTTTAGAATCCGTGAGGGTGTTATTAATGATTATATTATATTATAACATTATGCATATATATATATATATATATATATATATATATATATATATATATATATATATATATATATATATATATATATATATATAAGAATTTTTTTTTTCTTTTTTTTTTAAAGGCAAGACCTTGTAGTGATGTTGGTGAAGATTGAACCTGAGTCCTCTTTGGAAATTCTCAAGCACTCAACCACACCTTTGGGGTTAGCATATAAGGTTGTTATTCACTCATAATAATTTTTATCGAGTCAATATGTAGTGTCGTATTCATTCACCAAACTTGGCAAGAAGGTGAAAATATATATATCTCGAATTAGGTTTAGTTCAACGAACAACAATAATACTAATGAATGGCTGCTTGACATGCCATTTCATTCCTACCCATTATTAAACTTTATCTTGTGCTCTCAAGCATCATGGACGATGGCTACCCAAGACTTTTGGGGATGTTTCGAACATTTATTAGATGTATTTATTATAATATTAATATTAATATTAATAATAAAGAATAACCTAAGTATTTATTTAGTAAACCATTCCATTCCATTCCAAGATAGTGTAGTGATTGAGATCGGATTTCCACACAATATTTTGGGTTGGCTAGAGAAAAAAGTTAAAAACGGTTACTGAATAAGCCGGTTAAATCGCATGTATCAAACTAAAAGGTACTCCATTTCCCGAGTAACCTGATCAAAAAAAATATCCGTTTGCCCTAAGTATATATTTAGTAATGAAAATTTTTGTTGATCTCTGTATAAATTCGACCCAAAAGGCAGAGTTGAAAAGTTTTGTCAACTATGTAAAACTTGGGAAAGAGTTTATATAATAGTTTAATATACAACCCATGTATATAAGATGTTAATTGAAAGTTTTGCCAACCCATGTAGACCCTCCACACATTAAAATGAAAAGAAAAAGAGAATGACTGTCATAATCAAAATAAACTGATCTACATAACATCTCAAACGAAATACTCACAATGTATTAGAAATCAGCATACTACGTATACATCAATCGAAAATGTATCGATTTAAAATTAAAAAGAATGATGTATAGACATAGATTATACAAGAGTACTTGTTTATGTTTAACTAGAATAAAACTGTGGGAGTAATACTCTGTGTGATTTCAGAGTTATCATCCTGAGCTAATTTTGATACATTTGGTACCCACCAAACTCTTATACTTTTATCAAGACTACCACTATATACCAAAAAACCACCACCAATACTACTTGGTGACACTTGTAAACATTTAATTGGTCCTTCATGACCCATCATCACTCCAATCTTAGTCAACCCATTGACTTCCCTTTTCCATACACCTATACTCTTATCTGTTGAACCTGTACACAAAATCTCCCCTTTCATACACATGCACATAATTGACATTTTATGTGCTTCAACTTCAAACATCATCTTCCAACTATCTACTATTGACCATCCCATTACAAACCCATCTGACCCACCACCCAAAACCACCGAACCGTCACCCGAAACCACCACCGAGTTTATCGATACATCCTTATGACCGTCAAGAACCCCATTCAAAAAATGTGAACCTTTTGGTTCTTTTTTCCCCCAAGCTTTAATCTTTCCATCTGCAGAGGCAGAAAAAACTGTTCCTTTACTAGCAATTAACGCGTTAATCGCGTCATCATGCGCTTTAATCGATTCTAAACATTTGTAATCAGATACTCTCCATATCTTTATTGTTCTATCCCAAGAACCCGAATAGATCAAGTTGTTATGAACCGTTAAACACGAAATTGTATCCGTATGTTCGATCCATAAACGCTTATGATGTCGTCTAATTGGTATGTAATTACTATGATTCATAAACTTCACAAGATAATCTTTTTTTGTTGGAAGTGTGTCCACAAGTTTGAATATATTTTCAAGATTTCTTGAAACCCTCCAAACCCTAATCTTGGAATCTTGATGAGCTGTAAATATTTTTGTTCCTAAAGTTACGAGTGATTTAACCGAACCACTACCGTGACCGAACGTTGTAAACAATCGGAGATCGGGTTGTTGCCAAACCATGATTTCTTTCCCTAAAGATCCACTGATGATGAATTCTCCACATAACGCCATGCAAGAAACTGATTCGGTGTGACCGGTGACGATCGAAATTGACCGGTGACAGAACGATGAATACGACGGTGGTAAGTGAATGAAACGGTGGGGTTTTGCCGGAGTTTCGTCGGCGTCTGTGCTTGTATCGCTGCTGCTGCTGTTGCTGATTCTGGCGGTTGAATTGATTGATTGACGTGGATTCATTGTAGGTGTAATTAAGTAATATTTGATCAAATTGAGAGGTTTTTTATCGCGAAATTTTGGATTGAATTGAATTGGATGGTGTAAAGTGAAATGGATTGGAAGAAAGGGTTTTGATAAATGGCGGGATACATATAGATTTATATTTATAAATTCTAATTTCTAATATTTTATAATCATAAGTACGGATTAATTAATAATACGGAGTAGTTATTATATTTTATTAAATTTTTATATGGGGGATGATTCTCACACACACTTTTTTGATCCTCACACACCTATTTTAACCTTTTACTAGTGTAATAATACTCAATTGGTGTGTGAGGATCAAAAAAGTATGTGCGAGAATCATCCCCTTTTTATATATACTCCAGATATAGATAGAGATTTATTTATGGTGTGAATACATGTCATGCAATGGTTATAGCCACGTATGATGTTGTTGTAAAAGTATTTTTTTAGGAGTGTTAATTTAAGAGCTTGGTTAGCCTACCTAAATGTTAGTTGATGTGATTATGTGAAGAGTATTTTATAAGAGTGACGATAAATTCATCATCATTTTTACTTTATTCATCACGAATCATACATTAATATATTGTACTGTATAACTTATTATTGCACAGTTATGGTGGATGAAGTAAAAATGAGATTGGATATATCAATGACCACTTTATAACCAGTCACACCTTTTTATATATATATATATACTTTACAATTTTATAGTAACATTTATAATGTTATTTGTGAGTTGTAATACCTTGAATTCAATAATTTGCTTTAAATCCAACGGACTAATCAGAACGTGACATGTGGCGCGACAATCACATGTGATTGAAAAAAAAAATTAAAACATAAATTTTTTTTTAATTTTTTTTTTAAATTTTTTTTTGAATTTTTTTTATTATTATTATTTTTTTTAAAGTTAGTATGTCAATCCAATCACATGTGATTGTAAAACCCAATCACATGTGATTGTAAAACTCAATCACATGTGATTCAGCATATCAAATCCAATCACATGCGATTGAAAAAAAAATTTGATTTTTTTTTAAAAAAAAAATCATTTTTTTAAAAAAAATTCAACCGGAAACAGACTTTAATTCGGTGATTTGATCAAGTTTGTTAGCGTTTCGTGATCATATCTTCAAAATTTCAGGCTTTAATTAGGTGATTGATCAAGTTTTGATCAAAAACTTGGTGTTTGAAGGTTTTAGCACAAACTTACTTAAATTCGTCATTATTCGTCATTTTATTGAATTTTTTTCAATCACATGTGATTGAATTTGACATGCAGAATCACATTTAATTTACTACATGTCAAATCCAATCACATGCGATTGAAAAAAAAATGTGAAAAAAAAAAATTTTGAAATTTTTTTTTTTTTCGAATTTTTTTTTTCCAATCACATGTGATCATCGCGCCACGTGTCGCACTCTGATTGATCCCTTGGATCTCAACTTAAAATTGGTTTCATTTAAGTATTCCTCTGTTATTTGTATATATTACAACTTATTAATATTAAAGTATAAATTTAATATATTTATTGAAAAATAGTGAAAATATCATCATCTGTCACTATTTTATTAGTTTAAAGCAAGTTGATGTGAAATAACGCAATATTTGATTTATAACTATTTAAACCGAATATCATGTTCAAAACAAAATCGAAAAAAACAAATCGAATTTAAAAAGTTGATTTTGGATTGAGCAAAACCGAAACAGTATTTGAATTCGATTTTTCGGTTCAATTTTCGGTTTTGAAAATTCTGAATTTAGTTAACCGAAAATTGAATACAAAATCGAATTCAATGTATACAATTTTAAATATAGTATATACACGTTGATTTGAGTAGATATCTTAACTTTTCAAGTCAAGTTATGTTTATTAGAATTTGAAATCTTATTTGAATATTTAATTTCATATATATGTTTTTTAAGTCTTTCACTACACATTTTTGAAATTGTAATCATTTTAACTCATCTTTCCGGTTCAAGACAATATATGTGTATATGTGTGTATGTATGTTGAAACAATATGATTTATGTACAACTTCACTTACAACATTTTATAATCGGAACATTATAAGTCCAATTGCTCTTAATTAACACTAACAGATGTAATTCAATATAATATTTTAACTAATGTTGGTGATTTTAGTGTCATCAACAAATATTTTAGTTAATTGGGTTTTATTTGAAAACAAGAGTAATCAGGTTATACTTAATAACGAGTGAGGAGTGTGTGTAGTACACGCCCGTAAGAGTTGACTTGATACTTTGTCCATCATTTTCCATAAGGTGTGAACGGAAAGTTGTGTCTTTTCGTTGAAAGGTTACATCTTATGGTTGAAAGGTTGCGTCCTTTCACTCACACCTTTTCATTTCCTATAAATATAGGAATATGATTTGTTTTCATTATGAACATATAGAAAATCACACATTCTCTCTAATACCTGATTTTGATTTCTTCTTTCTTGTAAACAAAATCGTTCATGTCTTATCCCAATTAGGTTTTCGTGTAAACCCGAGGCTTGTGAGGGGCGAAATACTTAATTAGGAAAGTGTTTCATAATTGAAGAACCAATCCACGATTATCAAACCAAACCCCATTTTCTAACAACTAAAACGTGAAAGTGCGATATGCTTTCCTAAGTAAAGTTCATTCTAGAAACCTAAGGGTGAAAGGCACTGGATACTAAAGTATCACTTAGTGGGTACTAAGGTGGTTGTTAATTTCACAGTCCTTTCATCTGTTAAAAAAATGGTTTGGAAAGACTCAGTTACAATATAAGTTTATAAATTTGCTTCATTATATCGGATCAAAGATACTCTAAAAACTAAGCCAAGGTACGCTACCTAAGTACATCCCTAATCTTAATTTTAAGACCACATTTTATAAAAATGATCGATGGTATAATGTACTATGCTTGTTCCTCGGAGTTTTATTTATAGTAACATGTGAGTAAAAAGTAGTCTCATTATCGATATTTCACGATGTTTATTTATGTAGACTCTATAACACTCTAATGGTACTTACTACAACTAGTGTGCCTCCGAAACCACAACATTCATAGATCCCATAAAGTTCGCATAGTGTTGTATTCAACCATATGTTTGACATAGATAGTTACTTTATATCGAGGTCCGCGATGTCTTAATAATAAAGTTAAAAATCACGTTCTTTGATTAAATTTGATTTAATTTATAAAGATAATATTTGTCAGAAAACATAACACAATATTGCAACTCTATATTTATCCCATAATAATTAACTAACTACGTCATAACAAACACACAAGATAACTACTCGCTAATCATGGCAACTCGAAACATAACAAAAAATATAATAAACATTATAAAATAAAGATAGATAAACAAAGAAGGAATTGAACGTTGATTAATAGAGAGTTCTGAATATTACAAAAGGTTGACAACTTTCGACGCACCGTGCTCCTTACAATTTTCTTTCCTTAACTGTAGATATTTATCACTAATCTAGTGATAGTTTTCATAATCTAGAAGTTAACTACTTTAAACATCAATTAGAGAGTATTTGGTGAGATTGGATGGAAGATTATGTTGAAAATGGTTATGGATAAGTGTATTTATAGAGTTGGAAGTCTTCAAAATTGCACCCCAAGTCCCTCCCAATAACTGCAGTTCAGCACGTGAATTTGGATGTCGGGATACCGACATCTTGTGAAGTCCCGTAATGCGTATCTTGAAGTGCGTTTTTTGATCGTTCACTGTTTTAGCTCCGGTTTCTTCGTTATAACTATGTTTCTTCGATTCTCGCGTCATTGAATTCTCTTTTACGAGATCCAAAAAATAAGCCAATAAAAGATATTTTTTAGGCATTTATTCTATAACTTGTTTTAAATGAGCAGTATAACGCGGTTAAAAATATGACTTTTGGTGCGTTATCAAGTATCTCACACTTAGAATTTTGCTTATCCTCATGCAAACTTTCGTTAGGTCAACAAGATAAGGTTTTAATAGAAAGTTATTTTTGGGGAAGGATGTTGGTTTATGCTTAACGATAATATTAATCTTAACCAACGTTAATAAGTGTTTTAATGATGACACATGCACATAACTAAAGGTGTTGATAGACATCTTGACAAAAATATACAAATTCACTAATCCACACTTAATCTAGCAAAAGACCAAACTAAATAAATCTTAAACTAAAATATATGTCGACCACAGGTCAGACTGTGGATGACCCTGCACCCCGGTTTATGAAACCAAGTGCACGATCGACCTCACGCCTGACCATGGATCGACCATAGAAGGTTCTGTCCAACCTTTTGATCAAATAAAGTTTGACCACTTCAGGGCATCTATAATTTAT
Source organism: Rutidosis leptorrhynchoides (assembly GCF_046630445.1). Lineage (NCBI taxonomy): Eukaryota > Viridiplantae > Streptophyta > Magnoliopsida > Asterales > Asteraceae > Rutidosis > Rutidosis leptorrhynchoides. The sequence goes on along the minus strand of NC_092340.1, from coordinate 262,023,877 downwards.
GAAACTTGTTTAAAAATGCTTAGAATAGTTGCCCCCTTCATATCCAAAATAAGTTTGGTCACTAGAAAGCTAATCTTGGTTAATCACACTTAATGACACCTTAATGACGATTTAACCTTGATTAAGAATAACACATAAGTGTTACATGAAAACTGGTGCTCCTAAAATGTATTTAGACATACTTAGGATGGTCATCAAGTCCCAACCAAGAGTTGCTCTTTTCTTGTACATGTGTTGGACATTAATGTATACTTATACATTAATCTTGCAAAATGCCACATTTGAAAGTAAACTTACATAGCCTTGATACAATGCTATGTCATCACTACATGTTTAAACCTAGATTAATTAGTGATCTATTGCTAGTCAATACATAAGTATTACTTGACTACTTGCTACTAATACATGAGTATTATTTGACTATGTACTAAATGCCAACTTGATAGTAGTTACTTAATATATGTATGAACTTTATCTTGCTATAAGCCATAGGTTAGGAAATTACAAATGTACGCTTACTCTACCCAGTGTAACTTGGTTGATAACAATTGATATGATCAAATAGTATTAATGATGCGTAATTATGACTTTAAAAATGCAATTTAGAACAAGCTTTCTTCACCCAACAGATTTGAACACGAAACCCCCAATTTGTAACAGTAACAGTCCCAAAACAAAGTGTAAAACTCAGAAATAAGAACACAAGGATAATGTAGTGACCCGGAAATTTCCGATCAAATTTAAACTTAATCTTTATATCATTCCGACATGATAAGCAAAGTCTGTATTGTTGAAATCTCAAAAACTTTGAAACTGTGTTCATATAATCATTTACCCTTTGACTATGCCCAACGATTCACGAACAATTGTATGTAAATAAATATGTAAATATATATATATATATATATATATATATATATATATATATATATATATATATATATATATATATATATATATATATATATATATATATATATGGTAATATTAATTACTAATATTATAATTAGTATTAATATTAGTATCATTATTCTTAGTAATCCTAATTATTATCATGATTATTAAAAGGTATTAGTATTAATTTGATTACTAAGATTTCCATTCTATTTAAAGTTATTATTATCATTATTTTTATTATGGTAATGATATTATTTATGTTATTGTTAATATTAATAGTAATGTTATTAATTGCATTAGTAATATTATTAAAATCAACAATATATAGATATAAAAAAAATTTAAACATGTAATTTATGATTACTAGTAATATTATTAGGTATTATCATTAAGATTCTTTATTATTATTATTTATTTATTTTTAATTGTAAAAATAATACCATTTATTAATATATCATTAATACAACTAATGGAATTATTATTCTAATTTTTTTTAAACAACAGTATTATCATTTTTCTGCATTTTTATGTATTTATTATTTAATAGTAATTAATATTTTATATAAAATTAAACTATATAAATAAAAGAATTTTATATATAAATCTGTTTCATAGTACCAATCAACTTTACAGAACCTTGTTTGTATCTCCAAAATTATTAGACGTCGAATCTGGATACCAAATACAATCCAAAGTCTGTTAGATGTCTGTTTCAACTTTTATTTTATTTATATATATTTCGGTACTGGTAAAATAGTTCCTGTCGACTCATATATGCTATAAGCCTTCATCACATTTAGTTCGTACCAAGCAGATTCGATCTAAACAGCAAATTTCAAAATTCTATTAGCCATCATAATCTTCTTTTAATTTTTTTTATCTATTTCTGTACGTGCTCAATATTAGCTGTCGAATAAAATCTTTGGTATATGACAAATGGTTTAATCAGTGTATCATCACAATACATTCATAAATCGACACCCTCCAAAACAATCTTGCAAATTCATTCCTGTTTGAACCGTCGCCATGCTTCTCTATCTCTCTCTTCTAAACTTGTTTATCAATCAAATTGTGAGCAGACAACATCGCCTATATGCTGCTACTTTCCGTTCTTCTGTTTTCTTCTTTTAATCAACCAACACAAACACACCTACACCACTCTCGATTATCAACTTTCAATCACAATACCACCATCATTACTTTAGCTACTGCTACACTTTTGTTTCTTTGTCAACGATGAAACGAGAACCACCACCGTTGAACCATTATAATTTATAACCCTATATCACCACCTTTGTTAGACTCACCCACCAAAATCATACTATCATCGCCCCATTTACATCTTGATCTTCCTGTTTTCTGCTATCTGATCACACCACCACATCATGATCATTGTGGTAGTGTTACTGCTATGTTATCATTTATCCTACTACTCGAACCCATATAACAAATAATATCGTATTAAAAGAATAAGGAAGCATGCAAAACAAGTGATGTGTATATATATTCTTGATAGCCGACACTTTGAATAAAGGGTTATCCCACTTGCATCTTCTTCTCGTTAGTGGGATACAAAAGTACCGAAAGTTCTCTTTTATTTAATTAATACAACTAGCGTGCTATTTTTTTTTCCTTTTTGGATCGACAGCTAATAAACCGAACCCCTCTCATATGATTGTGCCACCTATATTTTTTTTTTATTCGGCCGAAGCACTTGATGAATCTATGATTAAAATTATCGCATGCTTTTCCCTACGATTTCTTTTCCTGGCCGAACCCCACCACTAATTCTTTGATTCAGCTAAGTTGAAACATGAGTTGGGCTGCCATGTTACGTTGGGCTGTGTATTGTTTTTGTTGGGCCAAGGAAACGGTTTTGGTTGCTGTGGAAGTATCGATATTAATGATGGGGTTAAGGAGATAGAAACAATAAAGAGGATACGATGATGATGATAATTGTTAACCTGCGAGATTATTTTTTTTCTTCCCTTGTTGATCGTCGCAACTGTTAAAGGCAAAGAAGACAACAGAAAATTTATTCTTATCTGTTAATTAATAGATCAATTAAATCTATTTTGGGTTTTTAAGGCGAATTGGGCTAGATTAAATTAATCAATTGGACTATTCATTATCGGGCCGTGATATTATGTTGTTGGACTGTCAAATTGGGCCATGTTATAAAGATACGGGTTATATAGAGATGAGATGGGTATAAATCAGAAATACAGAATTGGAGGAGTGGTTCAAGGTGTTTGTGTGTTTTCGAGAGGTTGTGGGTTCGATCCCGAGCGGTGGCAATATATTTTTTTGGGACTCTTTCTTTATGAGGTAGTCCTCCTTTAATTATTTATTATTACTATTATTATTATTACTACTTATTAATATTAATTATGATGATTATTATTATTATTATTATTATTATTATTATTATTATTATTATTATTATTATTATTATAATTATTATTATTATTATTATTATTATTATTATTATTATTATTATTATTATTATTAAATGTTGTTATTGTTATTATGATGTTAATATTAATAAAATGACTACTATCATTATTATTTTTAGTTATTATTAAGTAGTACATTTAAGTATTATTAGTACTACTGTTATTAGTAGTATCGTTAAGTTAACAAACAAAGGATATTTATTAAATAAATATAAATATATAAATATATGGACATATATATTTAATACAAAACTTAACTATATAAATATGATTATTTTACTTAATATATGTATATAAAATGACATATATAGGCTATTAACATAAAAATGATACAACTAATAAATATATATATATATATATATATATATATATATATATATATATATATATATATATATATATATATATATATATATATATATATATATATATATATATATATATATATATATATATATATATATATATATATATATATTTGTTCGGTTACAATTACATATATTAATATATATACCAATGATATAGGTTCGTGAATCCAAGGCCAACCCTGCATTGTTCAGTTGTTCAATATAGTCATATATATTTTTACTACAAAATACATTAGGTGAGTTTCATTATTCCCTTTTTATATACATTTATGGGCCAAGAATACATGCAAATGCTTTATTAACTATTTTATAATATTTATATGCGTGAGTTTCATTATTCCCTTTTTATATAAATTTTTGGGCTGAGAATACATGCAAATGCTTTATTAACTGTTTTACAATATTTATATGCGTGAGTTTCATTATTCCCTTTTTATATACATTTTTGGGCTGAGAATACATGCAAATGCTTTATTAACTGTTTTACAATATTTATATGCGTGAGTTTCATTATTCCCTTTTTATATACATTTTTGAGCTGAGAATACATGCAAATGCTTTATTAACTGTTTTACAATATTTATATGTGTGAGTTTTATTATTCCCTTTTTATATACATTTTTGGGCTGAGAATACATGCAAATGCTTTATTAACTGTTTTACAATATTTATATGCGTGAGTTTCATTATTTCCTTTTTATATACATTTTTGGGCTGAGAATACATGCAAATGCTTTATTAACCGTTTTACAATATTTATATGCGTGAGTTTCATTATTCCCTTTTTATATATATTTTTGGGACTGAGAATACATGCGCTGTTTTTATAACTGTTTTACGAAATAGACACAAGTAATCGAAATTACATTCTATGATTGGATTATCTAATCGAATATGCCCCTTTTTATTAAGTCTGGTAATCTAAGAATTAGGGAACATACACCCTAATTGACGCGAACTCTAAAGATAGATCTATCGGGCCCAACAAGCACCATCCAAAGTACCGGATGCTTTAGTACTTCGAAATTTATATCATGTCCGATGGAGGATCCCGGAATGATGGGGATATTCTTATATGTATATTGTGAATGTCGGTTACCAGGTGTTCAATCCATAAGAATGATATTTTTATCTCTATGCATGGGACGTTTATTTATGAGAACTGGAAATGAAAACCTTGTGGTCTATTAAAATGATGGAAATGATTATTTATGTTGAACTAATGAACTCACCAACCTTTTGGTTGACACTTTAAATCATGTTTATTCTCAGGTACGAAAGAAATCTTCCACTGTGCATTTGGTCATGTTAGAGATATTACTTGGAGTCATTCATGACATATTTCAAAAGACATTGCATTCGAGTCGTTGAGTTCATCAAGATTAATATTAAGTCAATTATAATAAGATATATTACGAAATAGTATGCATATTGTCAACTTTCGATGTAATGAAAGATTGTCTTTTCAAAAACGAATGCAATGTTTGTAAAATGTATCATATAGAGGTCAAGTACCTCGCGATGTAATCAACTGTTGTGAATCGTTTATAATCGATATGGACTTCGTCCGAATGGATTAGGACGGGTCTTCACAGTTGGTATCAGAGCGGTGGTCTTAGTGAACCAGGTCTTGTATTAGTGTGTCTAACTGATAGTCGTTAGGATGCATTAGAGAGTCTGGACTTCGATCGTGTCTGCATGTCAAAAGTTTTGCTTATCATTTTTGTCGGAATACATCTGCTTATCATCCTTAGGAAATTACCGGCTCATTATTCTCAGTCTAGACACGTTTTACTGCATTGACTGCATAAATAGTGTATAGACAAAATTCATATATTAGCGTATCTGTCACTGTAGACTTTATCTGACACGTTTCCTTAATTATCTCCGTAATTCACGGGATCTTTGGAAGTATGTATAGATATTCTATATATAATTAAAATATCATTAGATATTCGAAAATCATTTCATATCAAAACCCTTTAACTGGTCGTGAGAGATGGATCCTACACCTAGATTGGATTCCATTAGTTCCGGAAGCGATTTCGAGATGTATATTGAAGCAGAGTCTGAAGTCAATGAACCAGAAGTGCCTCAACCATTTAGTTATTTTTCTTTCTGGAGGAGATGGGGGTGGGTCCGATACTTACTCACTCGATGGAGAAATGAAGAAGTCGAGCCCCACCGCGAACCAAACTTACCTCCTAACATCGGAGAAAACGATGTACTTACCGGCGAACCTATGCGCAACACTGTATTCACCCTTCTTGCTAAAGTTTTCCACCTCGAAGGTCGCATTACTGCAATCTCAGAAAATATTCAACCTCTACTTCCGAATACCAATCGAATGGGAATATTAGAAGAAGTTAGGGAACTTCGAATTGATAATCAAGATCTATCGAATCAGATGAGTGGATGGATAGAAATGGTAGAGGGTAGGATAGAAACCCTGACAAGAATGGTGCTTGATTTACAAGCTATACTTACTACACCAACATCATCACCAATCTCAGCACCAACAACACTTGTAGCACCGACAGCAACAATACCACCATCAGCAGCACCAGCAGCATAACTTGTACCAACAACAACATCATCACACGTCTCAACCTCGCAATATATACCTCAAGCATAATCATCGTTCTACGAATCGTTCTACATAAACTATCTTCATCCTTCATGGCGATTATGTAATCTCTAATGTTTTAGAGATTATATATTCTAGTTCTAACGGTAAATCAAATGAGATTAATATCACATTAACTCATTAAATCCATGATTATATCTGAAGAAAATATATATGTATATATATTTTCATAAAGATTGTAATTAAAAATTCTTTCGTACAAACTGTTAATGGTGAAAATATTTTAACGGGTAGGTAATACCCGAGGAATATTTAGATTTCACATTAATAAGTTACATTGTACATTCTTCGAATCTGATTCAACAGTCACTTATTATCCTACTTACAACCATCGATATACGTATCCGTTCACCGTAAAATAATTATTTTCATCCAATTTCATATTTGGATTTTGATTTACCAGAATCCAACAGGTGGCATAATGAAGAAAACATTGGACAAAATAAAATTTGTTAGAAACAAACAAATTAACTATGAGAAACTTTATTAAGAATCCACGCTAACTGTTCCAGCTAACTGTTCCTAGCTAACTGATTACATTTATTTATCGCAATTTATTTATCGCAACTTATTTATCGCAATTTATTTATCGCAATTTATCGCATTTTAATTATCGTAATTTACATTCTCGCAATTTTATTTATCGTCATTTAATTTCTGTTATTTACTTTACGCACTTTATTTATCGTTATTTAATTTCTGTTATTTATTTTACGCACTTTAAATATCGGGACACGTATACAAGGTTTTGACATATCATATCGACGCATTTATATATATTATTTGGAATAACCATAGACACTCTATATGCAGTAATGATCGAGTTCTCTATACAGGGTTGAGGTTGATTCTATAATAATATATATAATTTGAGTTGTGATCGAGTCTGAGACATGTACACGGGTCACGATACGTATTAATTAATTCGAATATTATATATTAAACTATGTATGAATTATTGGAATGTCAACTGTGGACTATCGCCTGAGCACTAATAACATTGGACAATTAAAATGAATTAAAATATTGATTATAACATATGAAACTAAATATTTCTTCAAGTTTGCCACTTGATTTCATCTTAAACCTCATTTGTATCTTGACGATTACAATCTGCGTTCAAATCTTTCATGATTCTTGAAAACACATCAATCGAGATGATGAACCAACCGCACTTCATCTACGGAAGGAAAGATTTATGCATATAGTATACACCTGAAAAATTCTCGGAAACTGAGTAAACGTTTAACACGTAGCTGTGCTAGTTCCTTTAGCGTTATTATTATCAAAAATAACTTTGCAATCTCTTTCCAAATTAGTCAATTTTGTCACAGCTCCAGCAAATCAACTTCGATTTTCGTTCGAAACAACCTTATTATAACCTTGATATATATGCGTGCTCTTTTATTATTACCGGGGAACCTTTTATATTCCATCATATTACCGGCAGACGTACCAGTAACCTCGTTGCTCCTTAGTTTAAATCCCTTCAACAAATCACTATATTTATCTATTAAAGTCTCGTCATGTACTCATCCGCATCTTGTAACGAGAACTGTCATAACAATTACAGGAATCAGCAATCTGTACTTTGAAAACTCACAGCATATCTACATCAACAGTTATATGTATGACATTTATCTCTTAGAATTATGATCTCTCATTTTAAAATTCTGAAAAGCACTCAGTCACAAATCAATACCTGAAAAGCACTCAGTCACAAAATTGAATGAAGCAACAGAAACCATAGACAACCGTAAATGACCTTAATCATCGAAAGTTTGATGATAAAGAATAGTATATTGGAAAAGCTCAGAAAAGTTGGAACTGGAAAACGGATTGAGCTAACCACGAAGGAGACCAAGGATAAATACAAGTACCATTCCGTATATTCAAAGAATCCAGATAATTCTGGATCCGTTGAAATCTTTAGAGAATATCTTGCTCCAAAGTCATGTTAAAATCTTGCGGAAAATCTTTCTCCATCAACCATCGAACTTAGAAATTCCAAAAATATCATCATCAATATCTTCGATATTTCTGAGGATAATTTCATAAATATTCTCGTCCGAGATTATATACCTCTTCGTGCTTCCTGTGTATCATTATATTGGAAATATTCAATAGAAAATTTAGTACCGAAAAGCAGATTATGCGAAACTATGAAGAAAGCCGTGGACAAATCACAAAGAATAAGTTTCACTTCAAAGAATCTAAATGATTCAATGTCTGCTAAAGTCTTTAGTGAATATCTCGCTCCTTACTCTAAACCCTTGCAGACAATAGTTTCTATCATCCTCTGATATTAGATATTCAAAGATATTATCTTATCTTTCATTATAAATATCCTCCATATTTCTGAAGATATTTTCATAACTATTCTTATTTGAAATCATTAATCTCGTCATGCTATCAGTGTTACATCATATAGAAAATGTTAGTTTCTATATTCTGTAAACTTTCAAGCTTAAAATATGAATGTTATTGAAGTAATGTTGGGAACTGATGCATGAGTTATTATAATATAATGACACTTGATCAACGTGATTATATTACAGTAAGCATGCTGAGTTTCTAAATGGAACATGATGAATCACAGATTATAACATCATCATGTGTCATGTTACATAACTCTTTCATTCTGTTTAAATTCTGAACATATTAAGAAAATATGTTCTTGATAGTTCTATTCTCAGTGATTCTGGTAATTTGACAAATTAAATCGTGCGATTTCGTTCTTTCGTGTTTAGAACATTTAGTTCTTTTGAAAGTCCATAATTACGAATTCTGGACCATTATTCGCTTGGTTTAAAGTCGGGAAAAGAAAAACAAAAGAATGAATCTCCGAAATAGAAATGAGGGGTATAAATCGCAGCAAATAGGAGAGAGTATTAACTGTGGATAACAATGATTATTGAAGACAGAAGCAGGGACTTTGAAATAAAAGGAAAATATAAAGCCCAACAACAACACCGAAATTACAAACCGTGGAAATCAGTGCGTATAGCAATATAAAGACACGGGAGGATTATAAATACAATAATCCCTAGAGCATAGTAGAAATAAACAGATTCATCCTGCGGAAGTTGGAAAAGGAGAATGATTGTTACGACAGTCAGGATAAGGACAAGGATCAGAACTGGATTAAGCATTTTCACAATCTTTTAAATTTGGGAATTGAGTATAGGAGTGGTAAAAGTTATGGAACGGAAAAAGTTTAATTTATAATGGAAATAGCAGACAGAGTAATCGAGGCAGATCACCGTATTTAATGATAGAGATCTTAATCTCCTTATTCGCCGAATAATCAAATCTCCTAGATTTCGAAGATTTTCTTTAAATCCCCTGAACTCTGGAATTCAACCAAGACAACGTTAAAAGTTAAAACGAAACTTCATTTATTCATTTCACTCTTTCGTGATAACTTCACTCGTACTCTTCGAATAATCAAATTATGTTTTCCATGATAATCCATATGATAAAATTCTATTTACCAACTCATACTCGTCATGAAAACATTCTTATTGTTATCCATGACGACCTCTATCAAATTTCGGGACGAAATTTCTTTAACGGGTAGGTACTGTAGTGACCCGGAAATTTCTGATCAAATTTAAACTTAATCTTTATATCATTCCGACATGATAAGCAAAGTCTGTATTGTTGAAATCTCAAAAACTTTGAAACTGTGTTCATATAATCATTTACCCTTTGACTATGCCCAACGATTCACGAACAATTGTATGTAAATAAATATGTATATATATATATATATATATATATATATATATATATATATATATATATATATATATATATATATATATATGGTAATATTAATTACTAATATTATAATTAGTATTAATATTAGTATCATTATTCTTAGTAATCCTAATTATTATCATGATTATTAAAAGGTATTAGTATTAATTTGATTACTAAGATTTCCATTCTATTTAAAGTTATTATTATCATTATTTTTATTATGATAATGATATTATTTATGTTATTGTTAATATTAATAGTAATGTTATTAATTGCATTAGTAATATTATTAAAATCAACAATATATAGATATAAAAAAATTTAAACATGTAATTTATGATTACTAGTAATATTATTAGGTATTATCATTAAGATTCTTTATTATTATTATTTATTTATTTTTAATTGTAAAAATAATACCATTTATTAATATATCATTAATACAACTAATGGAATTATTATTCTATTTTTTTTTAAACAACAGTATTATCATTTTTCTGCATTTTTATGTATTTATTATTTAATAGTAATTAATATTTTATATAAAATTAAACTATATAAATAAAAGAATTTTATATATAAATCTGTTTCTTAGTACCAATGAACTTTACAGAACCTTGTTTGTATCTCCAAAATTATTAGACGTCGAATCTGGATACCAAATACAATCCAAAGTCTGTTAGATGTCTGTTTCAACTTTTATTTTATTTATATATATTTCGGTACTGGTAAAATAGTTCTTGTCGACTCATATATGCTATAAGCCTTCATCACATTCAGTTCGTACCAAGCAAATTCGATTTTAACAGCAAATTTCAAAATTCTATTAGCCATCATAATCTTCTTTTTATTTTTTTTATATATTTCTGTACGTGCTCAATATTAGCTGTCGGATAAAATCTTTGGTATATGACAAATGGATTAATCAGTGTATCATCACAATACATTCATAAATCGACACCCTCCAAAACAATCTTGCAAATTCATTCCTGTTTGAACCGTCGCCATGCTTCTGTATCTCTCTCTTCTAAACTTGTTTATCAATCAAATTGTGAGCAGACAACATCGCCTATATGCTGCTACTTTCCGTTCTTTTGTTTTCTTCTTTTAATCAACCAACACAAACACACCTACACCACTCTCGATTATCAACTTTCAATCACAATACCACCATCATTACTTTAGCTACTGCTGCACTTTTGTTTCTTTGTCAACGATGAAACGAGAACCACCACCGTTGAACCATTATAATTTATAACCCTATATCACCACCTTTGTTAGACTCACCTACCAAAATCATACTATCATCGCCCCATTTACATTTTGATCTTCCTGTTTTCTGCTATCTGATCACACCACCACATCATGATCGTTGTGGTAGTGTTACTGCTATGTTATCATTTATCCTACTACTCGAACCCATATAACAAATACTATCGTATTAAAAGAATAAGGAAGCATGCAAAACAAGTGATGTGTATATATATTCTTGATAGCCGACACTTTGAATAAAGGGTTATCCCACTTGCATCTTCTTCTCGTTAGTGGGATACAAAAGTACCGAAAGTTCTCTTTTAATTGTTAATTAATACAACTAGCATGCTATTTTTTTTCCTTTTTGGATAGACAGCTAATAAACCGAACCCCTCTCATATGATGGTGCCACCTATATTTTTTTTATTCGGCCGAAGCACTTGATGAATCTATGATTAAAATTATCGCATGCTTTTCCCTACGATTTCTTTTCCTGGCCGAACCCCACCACTAATTCTTTGATTCAGCTAAGTTGAAACATGAGTTGGGCTGCCATGTTACGTTGGGCTGTGTATTGTTTTTGTTGGGCCAAGGAAACGGTTTTGGTTGCTGTGGAAGTATCGATATTAATGATGGGGTTAAGGAGATAGAAACAATAAAGAGGATACGATGATGATTATAATTGTTAACCTGCGAGATTATTTTTTTTCTTCCCTTGTTGATCGTCGTAACTGTTAAAGGCAAAGAAGACAACAGAAAATTTATTCTTATCTGTTAATTAATAGATCAATTAAATCTGTTTTGGGTTTTTAAGGCGAATTGGGCCAGATTAAATTAATCAATTGGACTATTCGTTATCGGGCCGTGATATTATGTTGTTGGACTGTCAAATTGGGCCATGTTATAAAGATACGGGTTATATAGAGATGAGATGGGTATAAATCAGAAATACAGAATTGGAGGAGTGGTTCAAGGTGTTTGTGTGTTTTAGAGAGGTTGTGGGTTCGATCCCGAGCGATGGCAATATATTTTTTTGGGACTCTTTCTTTATGAGGTAGTCCTCCTTTAATTATTTATTATTACTATTATTATTATTATTATTACTTATTAATATTAATTATGATTATTATTATGATTATTATTATTATTATTATTATTATTATTATTATTATTATTCTTATTATATATTATTATTATTATTATTATTATTATTATTATTATTATTATTAAATGTTGTTATTGTTATTATGATGTTAATATTAATAAAATGACTACTATCATTATTATTTTTAGTTATTATTAAGTAGTACATTTAAGTATTATTAGTACTACTGTTATTAGTAGTATCGTTAAGTTAACAAACAAAGGATATTTATTAAATAAATATAAATATATAAATATATGGACATATATATTTAATACAAAACTTAACTATATAAATATGATTATTTTACTTAATATATATATATATATATATAAAATGACATATATAGGCTATTAACATAAAAATGATACAACTAATATATATATATATATATATATATATATATATATATATATATATATATATATATATATATATATATATATATATATATATATATATATATATATATATATATTTGTTCGGTTACAATTACATATATTAATATATATACCAATGATATAGGTTCGTGAATCCAAGGCCAACCCTGCATTGTTCAGTTGTTCAATATAGTCATATGTATTTTTACTACAAAATACATTAGGTGAGTTTCATTATTCCCTTTTTATATACATTTTTGGGCTGAGAATACATGCAAATGCTTTATTAACTATTTTACAATATTTATATGCGTGAGTTTCATTATTCCCTTTTTATATACATTTTTGGGCTGAGAATACATGCGAATGCTTTATTAACTGTTTTACAATATTTATATGCGTGAGTTTCATTATTCCCTTTTTATATACTTTTTTGGACTGAGAATACATGCAAATGCTTTATTAACTGTTTTACAATATTTATATGCGGGAGTTTCATTATTCCCTTTTTATATACATTTTTGGGCTGAGAATACATGCAAATGCTTTATTAACTGTTTTACAATATTTATATGCGTGAGTTTCATTATTCCCTTTTTATATACATTTTTGGGCTGAGAATACATGCAAATGCTTTATTAACTGTCTTACAATATTTATATGCGTGAGTTTCATTATTCCCTTTTTATATATATTTTTGGGACTGAGAATACATGCGCTGTTTTTATAACTGTTTTACGAAATAGACATAAGTAATCGAAATTACATTCTATGATTGGATTATCTAATCAAATATGCCCCTTTTTATTAAGTCTGGTAATCTAAGAATTAGGGAACAGACACCCTAATTGACGCGAACTCTAAAGATAGATCTATCGGGCCCAACAAGCCCCATCCAAAGTACCGGATGCTTTAGTACTTCGAAATTTATATCATGTCCGATGGAGGATCCCGGAATGATGGGGATATTCTTATATGTATATTGTGAATGTCGGTTACCAGGTGTTCAATCCATAAGGATGATATTTTTGTCTCTATGCATGGGACGTTTATTTATGAGAACTGGAAATGAAAACCTTGTGGTCTATTAAAATGGTGGAAATAATTATTTATGTTGAACTAATGAACTCACCAACCTTTTGGTTGACACTTTAAATCATGTTTATTCTCAGGTACGAAAGAAATCTTCCGCTGTGCATTTGGTCATGTTAGAGATATTACTTGGAGTCATTCATGACATATTTCAAAAGACATTGCATTCGAGTCGTTGAGTTCATCAAGATTAATATTAAGTCAATTATAATAAGATATATTACGAAATAGTATGCATATTGTCAACTTTCGATGTAATGAAAGATTGTCTTTTCAAAAACGAATGCAATGTTTGTAAAATGTATCATATAGAGGTCAAGTACCTCGCGATGTAATCAACTGTTGTGAATCGTTTATAATCGATATGGACTTCGTCCGGATGGATTAGGACGGGTCTTCACAGATAAAAGAATCGAAACCCCAAATTAATAAAGATACCACCACAATTAGAGATTTAGAAACACTCCAAACCTTCGACTACAGCTGATAAAGATTCCACCACAACTATAATATCAGATATGAAGATTTGGATTTCACCACAATGTTTGATAAAGTAACACTACAAACACTGATAAAGAAACCACTCTTAGCCACCAGAATCAAAGATTCGTAAAGGCATAGAGATTATGTAAATAGATAAGCTCTATCAAACTTTCATTCATTCATCAACTGAGTTTTACAATTACAAGAGCTCTCTATTTATAGGTTAAGCATAAAAGCTGTTTTCTAGATAAGACAAAAACATAAAAAGGAAAAGGAGACAAAAAGGATAAACAATTACAAATTAGCCAATAAGAATAAAGGACACAATCTGCAAAAGCCTGCCATTTGATAGTGCTCCTCCCATGATAAAAAGCAACCAATGATGGACAAGAATCTTCCTTGGACAGCTCATCATTCTAGAATAGCTTCACACACTTGTTAAGCACATGACTTGGCCTGATTATTGAAAATCATAAGGTAAAACTTTGAATCGTATCAGCATGCCGGCCCTTTAAAAAGAAAATAGTGTTACCTGCTGGTTGAACTAAGTTTCATGTGCTGGTTGAACTAAAATTCTTCATCTGGCTGAACTAGGTGGTTCGTCTAAGTATAACTTTCCTGGTTGAGCTAAAGTTATTTGGCTGAGTGAATAAAAGCTTTACTGGCTGAACTAAACTCATTTGCTGGTCCGGCTACTTGTTCATCTTCTGTGTTGGCTTGCCTTCAACTATCAATAACTTTATTCACAAAAACGTAACTACTTCAGTTTAAGAACCGAAGTAGGGTAACCCCTAAGCTTGTTGAGCCAGCTTCAAAAACACTTAGATGATAAGAAAGAGATGGCAACATGACCATTGCTTGACTAGACTCGAGTGTAACATCATTTGAGCTTGTGCTAGTTGTGATGCTAATTTCATTGCCCAGCTCACCCGCATCATCCTCCCCTTCTAAAAAGGGACTTGACCTCAAGTTCTCGAGGTTGTCATCTTCCAAGTAAGGCATCAAATCACCCACATTAAAAGTGCTAGACACAACAATATCACCAGGCAGCTCGACTTTGTAAGCATTATCACCAACTTTTTCTAATACTTTGAATGGACCCTCAGCTCTTGGCATCAGCTTGTTCTTTCTTTTTTGTCGGGAATCTTTCCTTCCTTAGATGAATCCAAACAAGATCACCAGGTGTAAAAATGGGCTGCTTTCTGTGATGGATAGCCTTAGCCTTGTACTGCTGGTTGGTCTTCTCAAATTTTGCCTTCACTTCTTCATACAGCTTCTTCATTTATTTGGCCTTTTTATAGCCTCAACACTTGTCTTAGGCTCAATTGCAAAAGGAACCAGATCAATGTGTATGGGTGAATTGCACCGTAGCAGATTTCAAATGGTCATTTTCCAGTGGAGTAATTAGGTGCTCTGTTGAAAGCAAATTCAGCATGTGCAAGCTTCAAATCCCACTCCTTCAAACTTTTCTTCATAAGTATTCTTAGCAGCATTCCCACAGTTCTATTGGTAACTTCAGTTTGACCATCAGTTTGGGGATGGTGAGAAGTGCTGAATAAAAGCTTAGTACCAAGCCGCTTCCATAATGTCTTCTAAAAGTAACTTAAGAACTTGGTATCTCGATCAGACAAAATGGTTTTTAGCACTCCATGAAGATGAACAATCTCTTTAAAGAATAAGGCTGCAACAATAGTGGCATCATTAGTTTTGTTGTAGGCTATGAAATGAGCCATCTTTGAAAATCTGTCAACAACAACCATAATTGAATCTTTGCCTCGCTGATTCCTTAGCAATGCAATAATAAAGTCCATGCTCAAATCTTCCCATGGCTGGTTGGGAACAGGAAGAGGAGTATACAAACCCTTGTGAAATGCTGACTTAGCTTGAAAGCATGTAGCACAACGATTAATCACAGCTTTGACATCTTTATCTGTACATGGTCAGTAGAAGTGTTCACTTAGGATATCCAATGTCTTGTTAATCCCAAAATGACCAGCTAAACCACCTCCATGTGCTTCTCTAACTAGCAACTCCCTGATTGAATCTTTTGGAATACATAACCTGCTGCCTTTGAATAGGAAACCATCTTGCTCAACATAATCTCTTTTGGACTCAGCAGGAGAACAATTCAAACTAGGAGCAAAGTCTGGGCCATCTTCATATAACTCCTTAACAAAAGAGAATCCAAGAAGTCTAGCTTTCAGAATTGAAAACAAAGAATATCTTCTTGATAGAGCATCATCAACAATATTAGAAGTACCGGCCTTGTGTTTAGACACAAAGGAGTACATCTGTAAGAATTCAACCCATTTTGCATGCCTTGGATTTAGTTTGTGCTGACCATTAATGTATTTCAATGCTTCATGGTCAGAGAGAACAAACTGCCTTGGCTTCAAGTAATGAGACCAGTGATCAACAGCTCGAATGATAGCATAAAACTCTTTATCATAAGTGCTATAATATAAGCTACTGGTCTTTTACCTTGCACTAGCACAGCTCCAAAACCAACACACCTTGCATTACATTCAAGTTCAAACAACATATTAAAATTAGGCAAAGCAAGTATAGGTGCTGAACTTAACTTCATCTTTAACAATTCAAATGCTGATTGGGCAGAACAGGACCATTCAAATACCCCTTTCTTCAAACAATCAGTAATTGGAGCAACAATTGTGGAGAAGTTTTTGATAAATCTTCTATAAAATGAAGCTAAACCATGGAAACTCCTGACTTCAGTGATGGAAGAAGGGCTAGGCCATGATCTGATTGCTTCCACCTTAGATGGATTCATTGAAATGCCTTCTTCAGAAACCACATATCCAAGAAACACTACTTTGCTGACAAAGAAATCACACTTCTCCAGCTTTGCATGTAGAGACCCGTCCTAATCCATCTGGATGAATACATTACATTTGGTTACATCGCGAGGTACTTGAACTCTATATGATACATTTTACAAACATTGCATTCGTTTTTAAAAGACAAACTTTCATTACATCGAAAATTGACGGCATGCATACCATTTCATAATATATCCAACTATAATTGACTTAATAATAATCTTGATGAACTCAATGACTCGAATGCAACGTCTTTTGAAATATATCATGAATGACTCCAAGTAATATCTCTAAAATGAGCAAATGCACAGCGAAAGATTTCTTTCATACATGAGAATAAACATGCTTTCAAGTGTCAACCAAAAGGTTGGTGAGTTCATAGGTTTATTGTAAACAATAAAATTCATCATTTTAATAGACCACAATATTTAAATACAGTACACCTATCTTGTGTACAAAACCATATTTCATAATGCTTAGCAGAGTAGGTTCGTATCCTTTTCTCCCCCGTAGGTTGCCTCGCGATTTTTAATTTCTTTCATAAACATAATCTTATATCAGGCATTTCGCACGGCATAGAGATAAAAGTCATTCATACGAACTACAAACACCTGGTAATCGACCTTAACAAAATGCATCTGGAATATCCCCCGCATACCGGCATTCCGCACGATCATGCAAAAGCATACAATCAGGCCACTCTTTTAAATATGATGGTTGTGTACACCTCACAAAGAGATCATATCTTTTAATGCTGGTGGTTGTATACCTATTTCGAAGTACTAAAGCAGTTCAAATTCTCTGACAGGGGCTGGTTAGTGCCCATAGATCTATCTTTAGGATTAGCGTCAATTAGGAGCTCGGTTTCCTAATTCTTAGATTACCAGACTAAAAGGGGTGATATCCGGTGTACTCACAATAACTCATTCGTAGAATGTTTTTAAGTACTTGTGTCTATTTCGTCAAACACTTAAAAAAACATTTCATGTATTCGCAGTTCAAAAACATATTTCAAAAGCATTTAATAAAGCATTTGTAAAAAACAGCGCATGTATTCTCAGTCCCAAAAATGTAAAGAGTAAAAGGGAATCAAATGAACTCACTATACTGTATTTGGTAGTAAAAATACATATGACGATATTGAACAACTGAACAATGCAGGGTTGGCCTCGAATTCACGAACCTATATCAATTTTATATCTATTAAAACATAAAATCGTAATCTAGCAAATTTATATTTATTATTAATAATATATTTGTTGTATTTATATATTATATAGATATAGATATAGATATAGATATAGATAATTTAATATACTTAATTCATATAACTTATTTAATATCATTTTACTAATAACAATATTGCGATATGTAAAAAAATATATATCTATTTGTAATAATCTTGATAATGATAAAAATGATAATAATAATGATAGTAATAATATTAATTTAAAAACGAGATTTTTTAATATAAATGATAAGACAAAAATGATAGTTTTAATAAACATATTACTTTTAATAATAAGGTTAATTTTAATCATAATACTAGGTTAAATAGAAATTTCAGTAATCATAAGATAGTACTAATATTAATGTTTAAATGATAATTCTGTAAATGATACTTTGTAATATTAACACTAATTTTAATGAAGATAATAGATTTATAATAATGATACTTTTAATAATAATAATAATAATAATAATAATAATAATAATAATAATAATACTGGTAATAATAACTATGAGTATACATTTTTTCTACTAATGATAATAATGATATTAAGTTTAATAATAATAATACTAAATATCATATTGATAATCATATTGATAATATTAATAATAATAATAATAATAATAATAATAATAATAATAATAATAATAATAATAATAATAATAATAATATAAACAATAATAATAATGATAATACCATTTAATTTAATTAAGGATAATCTTAATAATACTTCTACATATTAAGAGTAATTATAACTATCATAATAATAACAATGAATAATAATAATAATAATAATAATAACAACAACAATAATAATAATAATAATAATAATAATAATAATAATAATAATAATAATAATAATAATAATAATAATAATAATAACAATAATAAAAATAAATAAAAAAATTGTGTATACCCTTTAAAGCTTTGTATAAAAAGATTTGCCCTCGACGAGGCTCGAACTCGCGACCTCCTGAATACCCGCTAACACCTTGAACCATTGGGCTGTTGCCCATTTTTCTATTTTAAAGCCCTCCCAATTACTTATATTCTTGATTTAAATAATCTCTTCTTCTTCCCCATTAATAAATCGATCACAGACCAACCATAAATATCAAGGCTTCGAATTTGTGTTAGGATGTGATATTGAAACAGAAATTAACTGATTTAAAATCGTTTTAGAATTAACAGAAAAACAAAAGCAATTAAATGAAATCAAATAGCTCTGTTGTTCATCGCGAAATATAAAAAAAAAACATGAATCATGATCTTGAATTTTAGACACTCAGAGGTTGTAATTACAGCATGAAAAAGTTTCCATTTCGTTCATATAATCTTTCTGCATCATCAATTTAACTCAAAGTATCAAAACAAGTTCAAATTTCTTCATGAACAAAATCCTTGAATTTTGAAAACGAAACTTTAACTCAAAAACTTTAATGAATTGGGATTTGATGTTTTGCAAAAAGTTTAAACGAATGATTCCTAACATAACAGCATTGTTACATTTTTAAGATTGATGCTAAATTGGATTTTTGATAAAAAAAAAAGTGGAGTTACAGAGGTGTCAACGGTTTTCTTGAATTTTTTGATGATTTTGATCAAAGTAAAAGCTTTAAATGATATTAGTATTTGATAATTGTTAATGTAAGTCCATTCGCTGCTTTTAACAACTAACATTGATTGAATTAATTAAAAATCAAGAGTCGACAGAATTTTCTTCATCAGGTACAAAAAAAAATTGAATAAAAAATATAAAAGGAGAAAAGGATTTATAACAGATTTGGATTGTTCTGTGATCAAATCTTGATTTCGTACAATTCCAGTGACTTTAACAATCAGATAAATAATTTAGCCTGTGATTAGGACAAATAATAGGATACGTATTTTCTGTATATATATATATATATATATATATATATATATATATATATATTTATATAACTGTATTATATATAAATAATTGTGTATATAATCGTATTATGTACATAATATAAATATATATGTATTTAGGTATAATTGATTTTATATATCTATCTATATATATCTGTTTATATATTTTTATTTATATAACTAAAATTTATTTATGTATTTATATTTATATATATCTATTTTTTTATAACTATATATATCGACTATATACGTATATGTATATTAAATATATAAGAAACTTAATATCATTTATTATACAAACATTAAATATTAATTTTAATAATAATGAACTAATAATATTAACAATAATGGAATTAATAATGATAATCATATTAATAATATTAATAACACTTGTACATATCAATTTTACAAATTTATATATATATATATATATATATATATATATTTAATATTAATAATGCAAGTATTAACATTATCATTTATAATGAAAGTATTGTTTAATAATATTAATCAATTATATTCAAACTTGTAATTTAAATTTTATTATTAATGTTATATGTTAACATATATTAAATATCTAATATTTATACATTTTATATATATTACATTATATATAATATTACTCATTATTACTTAAGTATCATTTAATAATTATATGTCCATATAATATTTATACTTTTTATATATAATCGTATATGTATATTATAATAATTATACTTTTTATATATAATCGTATATGTATATTATAATATTTATACATTTTATATATATTACATTATATATTGATTTACAAACAATTGTTCGTGAATCGTCGGGCACAGTCAAAGGGTAATTGATTACATGAATATAATTCGAAAACTTTCGAGACTCAACATTATAGACTTTGCTTATCGTGTCGTAGTTGAAATGTCCCGTTCTTATTGATTAAAAACGTTCCATATTAATTGATTTCGTTGCGAGGTTTTGACCTCTATATGAGACGTTTTTCAAAGACTGCATTCATTTTTAAAACAAACCATAACCTTTATTTCATAAATAAAGGTTTAAAAAAAAACTTTACGTAGATTATCAAATAATGATAATATAAAATATCCTGTTTACACACGACCATTACATAATGGTTTACAATACAAATATGTTACATCGAAATTAGTTTCTTGAATGCAGTTTTTACACACTATCATACAAACATGGACTCCAAATCTTGTCCTTATTTTAGTATGCAACAGTGGAAGCTCTTAGTATTCACCTGAGAATAAACATGCTTTAAACGTCAACAAAAATGTTGGTGAGTTATAGGTTTAACCTATATATATCAAATCGTAACAATAGACCACAAGATTTCATATTTCAATACACATCCCATACATAGAGATAAAAATCATTCATATGGTGAACACCTGGTAACCGACATTAACAAGATGCATATATAAGAATATCCCCATCATTCCGGGACACCCTTCGGATATGATATAAATTTCGAAGTACTAAAGCATCCGGTACTTTGGATGGGGTTTGTTAGGCCCAATAGATCTATCTTTAGGATTCGCGTCAATTAGGGTGTCTGTTCC
The DNA here is from genome assembly GCF_046630445.1 of Rutidosis leptorrhynchoides. Classification (NCBI taxonomy): domain Eukaryota; kingdom Viridiplantae; phylum Streptophyta; class Magnoliopsida; order Asterales; family Asteraceae; genus Rutidosis; species Rutidosis leptorrhynchoides. The sequence continues at coordinate 262,001,856 of NC_092340.1, read as the reverse complement.
CTAATTCTTAGATTACCAGACTTAATAAAAAGGGGCATATTCGATTTCGATAATTCAACCATAGAATGTAGTTTCACGTACTTGTGTCTACTTTGTAAATCATTTATAAAACCTGCATGTATTCTCATTCCAAAAATATTAGATTTTAAAAGTGGGACTATAACTCACTTTCACAGATTTTTACTTCGAGACTTGGCCACTGGTTGATTCACAAACCTATAACAATATATACATATATATCAAAGTATGTTCAAAATATATTTACAAAACTTTTAATACATTTTGATGTTTTAAGTTTATTAAGTCAGCTGTCCTCGTTAGTAACCTACAACTAGTTGTCCACAGTTAGATGTACAGAAATAAATCGATAAATATTATCTTGAATCAATCCACGACCCAGTGTATACTTATCTCAGTATTGATCACAACTCAAACTATATATATATTTTGGAATCAACCTCAACCCTGTATAGCTAACTCCAACATTCACATATAGAGTGTCTATGGTTGTTCCGCAATATATATATATAGATGGGTCGACATGATAGGTCGAAATATTGTATACGTGTCTATGGTATCTCAAGATTACATAATATACAATATAAGTTGATTAGGTTATGGTTGGAATAGATTTATTACTAACTTTCACGTAGGTAAAATGAGTAGTTTTTATCAATCTTGTTTTACTCGCCATTTCTTCGTTTCTAATCCGTTTTGAGTGAATCCAGTGGCCACGGTTTCGTATTGAACTTAAATTTATGAATCTAAACAGAAAAAGTATAAGTTTATAGTCGGAAATACAAGTTACAAGTCGTTTTTAAAAGAGGTAATCATTTCCGTCGAAAGAACGACATCTTGATGACCATTTTGAAAAACATACTTTCACTTTAAGTTTAACCATGATTTTTGGATATAGTTTCATGTTCATAAGAAAAATCATTTTTCCAAAAGTATAGCTTTTAAATCAAAGTTCTTCTTAGCTTTTAATTATCCCAACCAAAACAGCCCCCGGTTTTACTACGACGGCGTATATCCAGTTTTATGGTGTTTATCCTGTTTTCGGGTTTTAAATCATTAAGTTAGCATATCATATAGATATAGAACATGTGTTTAGTTGATTTTAAAAGTCTAGTTAGAAGGATTAACTTTATTTGCGAACAAGTTTAGAATTAACTAAACTATGTTCTAGTGATTACAAGTTTATAACGTTGAATAAGACAGCTTTTTATGTATGAATCGAATGATGTTATGAACATCATTACTACCTCAAGTTCCTTGGATAAACCTACTGGAAATGAGAAAAATGGATCTAGCTTCAAAGGATCCTTGGATGGCTTGAAAGTTCTTGAAGCAGAATCATGACACGAAAACAATTTCAAGTAAGATTTCCACTCGAAATAAGATTGTTATAGTTATAGAAATTGAATTAAAGTTTGAATATGATTATTACCTTGTATTAGAAAGATAACCTACTTTAAGTAACAAAGGTTTCTTGATCTTGGATGATTACTTGGAATGGATTTAGTAAACTTGGAAGTAAACTTGCAATCTTGTAAGTATTCTTGATTTTATGAAACTAGAACTTTTGGAATTTATGAAGAACACTTAGAACTTGAAGACATAGCTTGATAGAGATCAATTAGATGAAGAAAATTGAAGAATGAAACTGTTTGTAGGTGTTTTTGGTCGTTGGTGTATGGATTAGATATAAAGGATATGTAATTTTGTTTTCATGTAAATAAGTCATGAATGATTACTCATATTTTTGTAATTTTATGAGATATTTCATGCTAGTTGCCAAATGATGGTTCTCACATGTGTTAGGTGACTCACATGGGCTGCTAAGAGCTGATCATTGGAGTGTATATACCAATAGTACATACATCTAAAAGCTGTGTATTGTACGAATACGAATACAGGTGCATACGAGTAGAATTGTTGATGAAACTGAACGAGGATGTAATTGTAAGCATTTTTGTTAAGTAGAAGTATTTTGATAAGTGTCTTGAAGTCTTTAAAAAGTGTATGAATACATATTAAAACACTACATGTATATACATTTTAACCGAGTCGTTAAGTCATCGTTAGTCGTTACATGTAAGTGTTGTTTTGAAACCTTTAGGTTAACGATCTTGTTAAATGTTGTTAACCCAATATTTATAATATCAAAAGAGATTTTAAATTATTATATTATCATGATATTATGATGTACGAATATCTCTTAATATGATATATTTACATTAAATGTCGTTACAACGATAATCGTTACATATATGTCTCGTTTCAAAATCATTAAGTTAGTAGTCTTGTTTTTACATATGTAGTTCATTGTTAATATACTTAATGATATGTTTACTTATCATAATATCATGTTAACTATATATATAACCATATATATGTCATCATATAGTTTTTACAAGTTTTAACGTTCATGAATCACCGGTCAACTTGGGTGGTCAATTGTCTATATGAAACCTATTTCAATTAATCAAGTCTTAACAAGTTTGATTGCTTAACATGTTGGAAACACTTAATCATGTAAATAACAATTTCATTTAATATATATAAACATGGAAAAGTTCGGGTCACTACAGTAGTCATATAAAGATTAAGTTTAAATTTGGTCGAAAATTTCTGGGTCGTCACATTGCATATAATTGATACTGTCTCAACAGCTCAAATACTTTCCTTAGATGATCCAAGTGTTCTTCTTTAGTTTTTAAGTAAACTAGAATGTCATCAAAGTAAACAACCACAAACTGCCCAATAAGTGGCCTGAGCACTTTATTCATAAGTCTCATGAATGTGCTGGGTGCATTGGATAAACCAAAAGGTATAACCAACCACTCGAATAATCTACCCTTGATCTTGAAAGTTGTCTTCCATTCATCTCCTTCTTTCATTCGAATATGATGATACCCACTTCTCAGATCATCTTTGGATAATACACAATAATCATGCAGCTCATCTAGCATATCATCTAATCTAGGTATTGGATACCTACACTTGATGGTGATGTTATTAATAGCTCTGTTGTCTACACACATTCTCATGGAACCATCTTTCTTTAGAACCAGCAAAGCTGGTAGTAAACAAGGACTCATGCTGGTTCTAACATACCCTTTGCAACCAGCTCATTAACTTGCTTTTCTAATTCTTTTGCTTCATGAGGAGAACATCGATAAGTTGCTTTATTAGGAAGAATAGATCCATGTACAAGATCAATTTGATTTTCGATACCCCTAATTGGTGGTAAACCAGCAGGTAATTCATTTGGGAACACATCAGCAAACTCGGATAACAATGGTTTTACCCGAGCTGGGACTTCATCATGTTGGTTCAACTCATCGCTTTTAACCAGAAGCAACAAGTAAGCACCAGTACCACCATTTAACTCAGTTTCAACTTCAGCTTGAGTCATAAACAAAGTTTTATCATTCTTAGCAGTAGGGACAGCTCTAGATATTTTACTAGGATTTAAAGAAGTGAGGGTGATCTTCTTTCCATTCACATACATCGAGTAAGTATTTTTATGTCCATTATGATAGACATACTTATCAAATAACCAAGGTCTACCAAGCAGTAAATGACAAGCATCCATAGGAATAACATCACAAGTGATCTCATCTTGATAAACACTACCAATAGAAAATGGAACAGTAACTTAGCTAGTGACCTTTATCTCATTGCCTTGGTTAAGCCATTGAAGTTTGTAGGGATGAGGATGCTTCTTTGTAACCAGCTCAAGCTTTTCCACCATGTGAGTAGATGCTGCGTTTGCACAGCTGCCTCCATCAACAATCATGCTGCATACTTTGCCCTTGACTGTGCACCTTGAATGAAAGATGTTTTCATGCTGGCTCTTATCTTCAATAGTCTCAGCTAAGTGCATTACCCTTCGAATCATCAAAAACTCTCCAATATCAGAAGCAACCAACTCTTCGCCATCAGACTCATCATATGCTGGTTCAGTTTCAAAACCCCCTTTCAAATCTTCAATCTCTTTTAATATAAGAGCATGCTGGTTAGGACATTGAGCTTGAAAATGCCCAAATCCATGGAACTTGAAGCATTTCTTTCTATCATCTTTAGGACCAGCTACAACTTGTTCTTTGCCTTTATAAGCTTTTGATGCTGTCTCATTATGCTTAGGCAACATTGATGATTGACCCTTCATAGGCAGCATTGCTGGCTTGGAATAAGACTTAAAATAACCTTTCCTTTTAGCTTGTTTCTTCACTTGAATAGCCAGCTTTCAAGCACTCTTAAAAGTCTATAGAGGCTGCATTTCAACTTGTTCAGCAATTGAAGCATTTAAACCTCCAATCAATCTTGCTATAGTGTGTTCTTCAGCTTCTTTGACATTGGTATGAATTTTGAACTGCTCAAACTCTCTGATGTAATTAACAACATTCATGCTGCCTTGCTTGAGTGTATTCATCTTTAGATATAGATCTTTTTTGTAAGCTTGAAGAATAAATCTTTTCTGCATACACTCTTTTAATTTGGACCAGGTCTTGATGGTCTTCTTTCCTTCATATTGTCTTTCCTTTTTCAGATTATCATACCACATGGAAGCATACTTCTTTAATCTGATTACAGCAACTTTAAAGCCCTTTTTATCATCATAACCTTTAACCTCCATAATTCTATCCATGGTCTGAACCTATTCATAGTAATCTTCTGGATTAGAGGACCCTTCAAAATCAGGTGGATCTATCTTGATATCATTCAAATCATCAGCTCGTTTCCTATGCCTTCTTGTTCGTTGTGAAGAAGCATGAGATCCATCAGTAGATCCATGGCTACCATCTTCAGATTCAGTACTAGAAGATACAATGGTTGTATCTCCATTTTCAGATCTAACTCTAATTCTTCTTGGTATTCCATCTTCTAACAAATTAAACATTCTTTCCATCTGATGTTGTAGAGCTTCAAAAGCTCTATCTCTTTAAAGATTATGACCTTCTTCAAGAGTCATGTTTCTAGGAATTTCAGCCATTTCTAATCAGATCTGGAAATAAGCTTTTCAGCTCAAAAACAGAGTATGAACTGAAACAACAATAAAAATGATAAGAAAGCTTCGATTGAGAAACCTAAGCTCTGATACCACTTTTATGCGCAATTATGACTTTAAAAATGCAATTTAGAACAAGCTTTCTTCACCCAATAGATCTGAACACGAAACCCTCAATTTGTAACAGTAATAGTCCCAAAACAGAGTATAAAACTTTGAAATAAGAACACAATGATATAAGAATCTAAACCCCAAATTGATAAAGATACCACCACAATTAGAGATCTAGAAACACTCTAAATCTTCAACTACAGCTGATAAAGATTCCACCATAACTATAATATCAGATATGAAGATTTAGATTTCACGACAATGTTTGATAAAGTAACACCACAAACACTGATAAAGAAACCACTCTTAGCCACCAGAATCAAAGATTCATAAAGACACGGAGATTTTGCAAATAGATAAGCTCTATCAAACTTTCATTCATTCATCAACTGAGTTTTACAATTACAAGAGCTCTCTATTTATAGGAGAAGCACAACAGCTGTTTTCTAGATAAGATAAAAACATAAAAAGGAAAAGGAGAAAAAAAGGACAAACTATTACAAATTATCCAATAAGAATAAAGGACATAATCTGCAAAAGCCTGCCATTTGGTAGTGCTCCTCCCATGATAAAAAGTAGCCAATGATAGACAAGAATCTTCCTTGGACAGCTCAACATTCTAGAACAGCCTCACACATGTGTGAAGCACATAACTTGACCTGGTTATTGAAAAGCATAAGGTAAAACTTTGAATTTTATCAGCGTGCCAGCCCTTTAGAAAGAAAACAGTGTCGCCTGCTGGTTGAACTGAGTTTCATGTGCTGGTTGAAATAAAATTCTTCAGCTGGTTGAACTAGCTAGTTCGTCTAAGTATAACTTTTGATAGTTGAGCTAAAGTTAATCGGCTGAGTGAATTAAAGCTTTACTGGCTGAACTAAACTTATTTGCTGGTCCGGCTACTGGTTCTTCTTCTGTGCTGGCTTGCCTTCAACTATCAAAAACTTTATTCACAAAAACTTAACTACTTCAGTTTAAGGACTGAAGTAGGAAACCCCTGAGCTTGTTGAGCCAGCTCCAAAAATACTTAGATGATAAGAAAGAGATGGCAACATGACCATTACTTGACCAGACTCGGGTGTAACATCATTTAAGCTTGTGTTGGTTGTGTTGCTGGTTTCATTGCCCAGCTCACCAATGACGACCCTCAATTTTTCCATTTCTGTTATTACTATTCCACTATTAGGACTTTTTGTAATCATAAACTTTATGTATTCGACACTTTGATTAAATAGTATTTTGATCAATAATTCCTGTTATATAAAGTTTATGTATTTTGTGTGATTTATATTATATATACTATTAAGAATTAAGTAATAATAAGTAATAATAAGAACTAATATGAACTTAATAAAATTAATAAAAGTTAGGGTCTAATAATTAAATAAAATGTAATCTAAATAAAATATAACTTTAGTAATAACTATAAAAAAAATATAAAATATATAAATAAATACATTAATGTCGTGTAAAAAATAATAATAATAAATATGTATAAGTATTATATATCGGCTAAAAATAAAAACAAAGGGGAAATACTTGATCACGAAGTAGCAACAAATCCTAGTTTAAGCCTAATTCAAGTCCTTGATCTTCAAGCAAATTGAGTGTAATTAGGAAACCAACACATCTATATAAGGCATCATGTATTCCAAGTTTTTCATCACAAAATAGACCCTTCAATCTCCAATTGTCGACTGTTTTTCCAGCTTGTTCCCTCCCTTCTAGTCGATTGAAGCAATCCCAAAGAAAACCCCACCTGCAGTTGACACTTTCAGCCTCCTATTCAGCCCTTTTCAGTCGTCAATCACCACCACCAAATAGCCTCCATTCGACGTCCCTAACAGCCCTTCATCCTCCTGGTCTTGCTGCTGTCCTGTCGAACCAAAACAGTCCCAGTTAATCGATCAATTGTTGCTGCTGGTTACTGTATCTGTCATGACCAAAGAAGCCCAAGAAAACCTCCTTTTGGGTCATGTTTATCCTACTACAGTCTTCTTCTATTTCGCATCACCATCATCATCATATTCTGATCTTAATCTTAGTAAGGTAGTCACTAAAACCCTAGTTTAATTGTGCTTTTGAATCAATTACTTTTAAGATGATATTAAGTATTATGTTTAAGTATTATGTTAATAAGATTAATCATGTTAAGTTATAAGTATTATGGTTAAGTTATGAACTAGTGAATATAAACAAGTATGAATTATGTATGAACATCAATATTACATGAATAATGATAATGAATATGGTTAATAAGTTAGGGTTGTTGAATTATGATTTTGATTATGCAAAAGTTAATGATGATGTTAAAAGGGTTATGAATAAGGTTAATGGTATAGATAAAGATTATGAAAAAGAATTGATTATGAATATTAAGATTAGGGTTAAAAGTTTTGACTAATAATTATGGTTAATAAAGATTAGAGTTGATGAATATTGTATGATTAATTATGTAGTATTGTGTTATTAGGTTATGAATATGAATAAAAGATATGATTTTATGTGCATGAATCTTGATTAGGAAGTAATAATGATCATGATGTACATGCATGCATGCATGCATGCATACGTACATATGTGCATGTATACATTGTAGGTATATGGGTGAGTGTATATGTAAATATATACATACGTGTATATGTATGTATATATATGTATGTATATGTACGTGTGTATGTATGTATGAATGTGTATTATGTAAGTTATATAAGGTTAGTAAACATAATAAGAAAAGTAATAAGTGTATATATACATGTATCATCTTACACTTATATATATGTAACACATACACCTAATATATATATACTATATAGTTATGAACATGTATGATCATAAATAAAGAATATATATATATATATATATATATATATATATATATATATATATATATATATATATATATATATATATATATATATATATATATATATATATATATATATATATATATATATATGTATGTATCACATAGGTGTATATTTATATATGTAACATATAATGATAAGTTTACATAATAGTTGATTAATTAAATAATAATACTATTATTATTATAACTTATACACTTATCTATATAGTAACACTTAATTACACTAAGTATATTATCACATATACATATAATTAAATAAGTACATTAATAACTTGTTATGTGTATACACTTATAACGTGAAGGTTATAATTAAAGATAGCGTATAAAGACTACAAACATCACCGCTACTTGTGACCTAGGGTGATCCTTGTTGCCATTATGGGACACGATTGTGGATCTCGAATGCCAAGACTTAGATTCTAGTCAAGAGTCCTAGGCGCCCGGTAACAACTGATCATTTGAGTGACTTGCAAGGTAGCAATGAAGTTTGGGCGAGATTGTACAAAATCTTTGTTAAGAATTATAACCCGAACTTCTTAAATTAGAAGCTTACTATAAGTGGAAGCTTTCCATAAATAGTAGGTTTCCAAATATAGAAACTTTTGATAAATAGGAACTTTTCTCATAAACCGTCACTGTTAATATAGTTTGCTATATTAATAAACAAACTTTATGTCTATTAGACATTAACTAATTAAACATTATATCTCTAGGTTGAGATCTCTGATTACACACACCATTCATACTACTTGCATGGAATTTCTTGCTTGCTACTAAGGTGAACTTCGTAGCCCCACTTTTTAACTATCTTTATATACTTATTTTAAACTTTTGGGGTGAGACACATGCTTGCTTTCAAACTATTTTACGCTTAGACACAAGTGCTCGAAAACTTTATTTTGATTAGTTCAAACTGTGCTATGACATGATTTGATTCATGCTAAATCCCTTCCATGATATCGTTAATTGCTACGTATAAACGCAAACTTAGTTATTGTGAGTAGGCCTATTGAGAGCGACGTATCTAGCCATTTGACCGTTGGTCTTTGGTTACATAATAATGATTTAACGGCACGAACGAATAAAGTGATCACGGGGTAACTTTGTTTAGTTTCAATATCATACACCTCAGCACTACTAACGAACTGATTAAACTTTATAATTAAATCTTGTGGTCTAAACACTATTATAAACCTATGTTGTTCACTCAACCATTTTTGGTTGACACTTTAAGCATGTTTTATCTCAGGTGAAGATTGCTAGAGTTTTGTGTGCTACTTGGACTTTGCTGCTTTTGGAGTCCGCATTTTATCATTTATATTATTGCATTAAAACACTTAGATTACATTTACATTTTTAAAGGATTCATTTGTAATGACTTATACTTTCCGCTGCTTTAATACATTGGTTTTTAATTAAAAGGTCTCATATAGAGTCGTTCTCGCTTTACACTTCTGTTATGATATTGGTTAGTTACATATGACCTCCGGTGCCATTTAGGGGGTGTGACATCACCCGCATCACTTAAGTGCTTAAAGAAGTATTAACACACTTATTGAAATATCAAAAGAGACATGTCTAAGTTTAGTAACATGTCTAATAATGGTTTAGTCTTGATTAACATTATGTCATGGAACATGCTTAATTGAACTTATTTGTTTCACTAGGTAATACATCATTAACATGTCTAATTAATCTTTGTGTAAGCTTGAACATGAATAATAACATGCTTAGTGATTAATTAGATTATTATCATCAATGACGTGTTGAACAACCAATAGGAATTAAGCAAGTGTGTTAAAAACAAACAAAAGATTATAACAAATCTGAGATTACTTCAATTGATTATCAAGACTTGTATCCAAGAATGTTGGGGTTTCCTCTTTGGTTATGACAAGTCACTATCAAAAGGATACAACCAAGGAGAATCATACACTTAATGCATATAGTACTTGTATAGGATGTTGGATATCTTTTGCAGGAATTAAATGTAGTAAAGAGGCCAAAAAAATCAGGTTTGAATGGATTCAAACAGCCATACAACGACTAGATGAAAGTGACCTAAAAACGTATGGTCTACCAACAGTCGACCGTGGGCTGAGTCGCAGCAACGAGTATTTTTATTTCTCTCTCCTTATAAATAGCAAGACTTAGAGAGCTTTGAAGATTGAACCCTCTTGCATGCTTCAACTCAAATTCATCATAGAATCACAATATCATAATTCATATATATTTTGTGATTAGCAAGAGAAGTTCTATGATCTCAATATCTAATAGATTGTAGAAGGGTTGTAAACTTACTATCAAATTACTTTCTTTGTGAGTTACTTAGTGTTGTATTATCCTTTAAATTGTCTTAGGATTTTCATCACTAAAAAGGGTGAAGCGACCCGTCCTAATCCATAAGGAAGAATACAATAACATATGGTTACATTGCGAGGTTCTGACCTCTATATGATATATTTTACAAACATTGCATTCGTTTTTAAAAGACAAACTTCCATTACATCGAAAGTTGACAGATATGCATATCCTTTCATAATATATTTAAACTATGAATGACTTAATATTAATCTTGATAAACTCAATGACTCGAATGCAACGTCTTTTGAAATATGTCATGAATGACTCCAAGTAATATCTCTAAAATGAGTAAATGCACAACGGAAGTTTTCTTTCATACCTGAGAATAAACATGATTTAAAGTGTCAACTAAAAGGTTGGTGAGTTCATTAGTTTATCATAAACAATCATTTCTATTATTTTAATAGACCACAAGATTTCTTTTATTCAATAATCATACACTCGTAAGTGTTTAAAAATCATTCATATGGATTGAACACCTGGTAACCGATATTAACATCATGCATATAGAATATCCCCAAAACAGAAATCCATCTGTATAATATAAACTCGAAGTACTAAAGCATACCATTTTTCTGTATGGGGGGAGTTAGTGCCCGTAGATCTACCTTTAGGATTCGCGTCAATTAGAGTGTCTGTTCCCTAATTCTTAGGTTACCAAGTTAAAAGGGGTGATATTCGATTCGACAATCCAACCATAGAATGTAGTTTCGATTACTTGTGTCTATTTCGTAAAACATTTATAAAAGCAGCGCATGTATTCTCAGTCCCAAAAATATATATTGCAAAAGCATTTAAAAAGGGAGCAAATGAAACTCACTATATGATATTTTGTAGTAAAAATATGCATACGACGGAACTGAACAATGCAGGGTTGACTTCAGATTCACGAACCTATATCATTTATATATACTAACACATAAAATGGTAATCGAACAAATTTAACATATTAATGTCAAAATAATAAATATGATAGTAATAATAATTTTTAATAAAAATGATACTAATAATAATATTAATGATTAATGATATTAATAATAATAATAATAATAACAATAACAATAACAATAACAATAACATTAATAATAATAATAATAATAATAATAATAATAATAATAATAATAATAATAATAATAATAATAATAATAATAATAATAATAATAATAATAATAATAAAAATAATAATAAATAGATAAATAACTACCTTAAGGAAGTAGCCCTAAAAATAATGCCCAAGTCCGGGTTTGAACCCGCGACGTTCCGCTAACCCGATAACATCATTAACCATCGTGATATCTTTTTCTTTCTGATATATTTCGTACCCGAATTCTAATTAACCATTTTTCTCGTCATACCTATTTGATCAACATTAACATATCAATATTACCATCAATCACAACATCATCATCTTATTTTCATCATCGTGATTCGATGGTTTCATCACCAAAATACCGAATCCATTATCATAATCATAACAAACGACAGATTACCGGCAACATAATAACACTTAATTATATTCAAACTAAACATTTCTTCATCTATCATTTACATCGTGCATTAATATCACGACCACCATCATTCGAATAATACAACGTGATCATCAATTACTCCCTCCGTATCATTATCGTTATTTCATGTAACACAAGATCATAATCATCAATTTAATTATCAGTCTTTAACCATCATCGTTCTAAAAACAAAAGGATGACAGTCGTTGAGCCCAACATATTTGCAGCCCACTAATGATGAAACCCACGAACAGTTGTGACCCAAGTGGGAAACAATAATAGTAATCGGCCTAAAACAGCTTCCCAAGCCCAACCGAAAATTTATTACGGCCCAATTCCTAGAACAATTCCAACTCGCTATTTAATCTGGTCGGCCATTTATTTTGTAAATTTTCCCACTAACCTATGTCTGTGAAACTTAATAATGCATCGTATAGTAATATTCCATATATCATTTTGATAAAACATTAAATATCCAGTTGTTTCATCGCGTTTTAAGCTCAACAGAAAAAGAAGTAAAAGCGTGCGTACAACAGTAGTAGCAGGAAGTTAAAGCAGCATACAATCACTTCTAGAGGGATATTGTGGCGATTACAGGATGGAACAGAAAACACCATCGCAGCAGAGTGGATTTTCAAGGTGATGGTGGTGAACGAAGTAGAAAATAAGGAAAAAGAGGAGAGTGATGATTGCAGGTTATGAATTTGATGGGTTTGTGGTTATGGGTTTCACAACATGGAACCAGAAATGAATATAGCAGTAGTAGTGGCAACAAGTGTGTTTGTGTGGTGTTTCACGGTGGTTGTGGTAGTTTCTAAATAAAACAAGAAAAACAATAAGTAGTAAACAACGGTGAATGAGATGGCGGGGGATTCGGTTGTGGTGGAGTAGTTCAAACGAAAAGGAAATTGGAAACATGAGATGTATGTTGTGAAGGAGAAGGTGTGGCGATTTGTCTTTTGTTTTGAAACAGAAAAATGACTGCAACAATGGTGATGAGTGGTCGATAGTTTTAAGGTGGTCATAGATTAGATCGAAGAGAGAAAAGAAGGTAGCAATATAGAACACATTCGATGGTGGGGGTTAAAGATGATCTCCGGTGTTTGAAGGAGTGGAGGAGGTTATGGTGGTGATGATCAAGGTGTTACCGGTGGATGGTGAATGAAAGTGATAAGGGTGTTTGGTTTGTGAACCATAATAGAAACAGGAGAGTAGGAGTAATAGCAGTTGCGAAAACGTGGGTGTTTTGTTAAAAGTAATGGTGATAGCCGTGGTGTATGATGGCCGGTGGTGAGCAAGGTGGTTAATGGTAGTTATCTACAAGGGTGGTGGTTATATCAAGAAGAAGATGGGTTAGTAAGAAGATAGTCAATTAGTTGTAAATGTTACGTATATATCTGTTATATATATATATATATATATATATATATATATATATATATATATATATATATATATATATATATATATATATATATATATATATATATATATATAGAAATTTAGACTAGATATATAATACTAATATGAGTGATACACTAATATATTCTCAATCAATCATTTACAGTGGAAAGGTATTGAAATTAATAGTATGAATGGTACCCTGATATATTCTCGATCAATCATGTACAGTGATATATTCTCGATCAATCACGTACAGTGCAATGTGTTGAAATGAATGAGTAGCCATATCTATCTATCTATATGTATAATATGTATATTACACAAGTGGTAGATATTATATTATGTCACTTTATATATAGTATAATATATCACTTAATTGTACGTGGGAATTGAAACATTAAGAAAGAAATCAACTTTAATAATATGAGTTAGCAGTCTATTCATTTGTTTGATAGTCCCGAAAGTTTTCACGGACTATTATTTCGTACTCCGTTGTTCACTCAGTGGCGAATAAAAGTGTTCAGAAAAATCCCATAATTTTAAATTAACTATATTTATTTATTTTGGTCCTTATGGTATAAAATTCAGTCATTAACTATTAAATAAAAATTACATTAATTATTCACTCCCAACCCCAAGTAAAACATAAAAAGTTTTAAAATTTAATAACTAGGTCTTAAATACATTTTTAGTAAGTCTAAAGTTTATAGAACTCATTTCCGAATCACCGTTTATTTTAAAATCATATAAGTTTGAATTTTAACTTGCTTAATATTAATCGAATGACAATTGAGTGTTACAATCATTTAATATTTATTTTACTATACTTTATTTATATATATAGTTATGTTGTGAATAATAATTATTATAATATTCTATTTTTATTTTATTTTACATAATTCATTTTAATAACAACAACATATAATGTTTTATTAATATATCTCAATTTAATAATCACACATATGTATATATATATATCTATTTACATATAATAGTTCGTGAATCGTCGAGCATAGTCAATGGGTAATTGAATACATAAACATAGTTCAAAGTTTTTGAGATTTCAACATTACAGACTTTGTTTATTGTGTCAGAATAATATAAAGATAAAGTTTAAATTTGATCGAAAATTTTCGGGTTGTCACAGTACATACCCGTTAAAGAAATTTCGTCCCCGAAATTTGATCGAGGTCGTCATTGGTAACAATAAGAATGTTATTATTACGAATATAAGTTGATAAATAAAGTTTTATCATCATTGAGTAAACAATTTGATTTTGTGAAGAGTACGAATGAAGCTATCGCAAAAGAGTGAAATGAGTAAGTGTAGGTTCGTCATATCTTTTGACTTAGATAGAATTGAATTCCGGAGTTCAAGGGATTTAGAGAAAATCTTTGTAATAAGATTTGATTCTTCGGTAATTAAGGAAATTAGGATCCTCTTCGGTTAAATGCGATAATCTGTCTCGATTACTCTGTTAGATATTTCACTATAAATCCACCCCCTTTGATTTCCTTACACTCACACCTTCTATTCTTTCTCCCTTAATTCATACTTTAAGGCATTCGTTAATATGCTCCATCCAGTACTGATTCTTGATATACTTCTAACTTTCATATCAGTCATTCTTCTTTTTCATCTACCACCAGAGGATTTTATCTACTTTTACTATTACCTTGGAATTATAGTATTTTTAATTCTCCCGTGCCTTTATGTTGCAATACGTATTGATATGCACGGTTTATAATTTATGTGTTATTGTCGAGCTTCATATTTTCTTTTATATTTAAAAGTTCCATACTTTTGTCTCCTCTTCCCGACTTTAAATCCAGCGAATAATGGTCCAGAATTCGTAGGTATGGATTTCGAAATGAACATAGTTACTGTTCTAAGAAGGAAATTGTGATGGCACGATCTTGATTTGTCAAATTACCAGAATACCTCGGAAAAGACCGAGTCATCAAGAAAAATATTTTCTTGATATGTTTTGAGGTTAAATAGAATACAAGAGTCGTGTAACATGGCACATGATGACGTTATGATCTGTGAATCATCACATTTCATTTAGAAACTCAGCATGACTTACTGTAATATAATCATGTTGATCAAGTGTCATTATATTATACTAACTCATGCTTCAGTTCCCAACACTACTTCAAAAACATTCATAATTTAAACTTGAATTTTTTTTCCAGAAATTTAGAAACTAAAACAGTTTCTTTTATGATGTAATACAGATATTGCAGGGAGGTAATTAATATCGGATCAGAATAGTTATGAAGATTTCTCCAAAAATATTGAGGATATTCATAATGAAAGATACGATAATATCTTAGAATTTTAGAATCATAGTGTGATGAATAAATTCATTCACAATGATTTAGAGTAATTAAGGAGTAAGGTATTCGCTAAAGATTTCATCAGAAACAGATTCATCAGGATTCTTTAAATACAGAGTTTGGTCCTTGTATTTGTCCTTGGTCTCCTTCATGGTTTGCTCAATCTGTTTTTCAGTATCAAATATTTTTTTTTGAGCTTTGCTAACATACTATTCTTTATCATCAAACTTTCGACTGTAAAAGTAGTTTACAGTTTTTGCTGCTTCATCAGCATTTTTCAAAGCTTCAAGAACTGACTCGTAAATTGGAGTGCTTATTCAGAATTTCAGAATTGAAATACATAAGTCCAGGAGATAGACGTTATATGTATATGTATAACTGTTGACGTAGGAACGCTGCGAAATTCAAGAATTAATGATTAATGCTTCCCGGTATTTGGTTTGGCAACTATCGCTACAAGATGTCGATGAGTACATGATAGGGTTTCAATAAATAAGTATAGCAATTTTTCGGAGAGATTTAAGCCAAGGAGCAATGAGGTTGCTGGTACGTCTGTTGGTAATAATGTAGAATATAAAAGGTTTTCCCGGTAACAATAACAATGGAAAACGTATATATCCAAGTCATAATAAGGTTGATTTGAACGAAAAGTTGAAGTTGACTTGCTGGAGTTGTGACAAAACTGACTATTATGAAAAAGAATTGCAATGTTATTTTCTGTAATAACAATGCCAAAGGAGCTAGTACAGATACGTGTTAAACGTTTACTCAGGTTCTGAGAGTTTTTCAGGTGCATAACTGTATGCATCAATCTTTTCTTCTGTAGATGAAGTGCGGTTGAATCATTCTCTTGATTGAGGTGTTTACAAGAATCATGAAGGTTTTGAATGCGGATTGTAATCGTCAAGATACAAATGAGGTTTGAGATAAAATCAAGTGGCAAACTTGAAGAATTGTTTAGTTTCATATGTTATAATCAATATTTTAATTCATTTTAATTGTCCAATGTCGGTAGTCCACAGTTAGTAATTCTATAATTCATATATAGTTTAATATATAATATTCAAATTAATTAATACATATCGTGACCCATTATATACATGTCTCAGACTCGATCACAACTAAAGGTATATATATTATTTTAGAATCAACCTCAACCCTGTATAGCTAACTCGAGCATTACTGCATATAGAGTGTCTATGGTTATTCCAAATAATATATATATATATATGACGTCGATATGATATGTCAAAACATTGTATACGTGTCCCGATTTATATGACGATATTTAAAGTGCGTAAAATAAATAACAGAAATTAAATGACGATAAATAAAATTGCGAGAATTAAAATTGCGATAAATAAATTGCGATAAATAAAATATAATAATGAATTAGTAGTTAGCTAGGAACAGTTAGCTAGGATTTTGTTAGCGTGAATTCTTAACAAAATTTCTCATAGTTAATTTGTTTGTTTCTAACAAATTTTATTTTTGTCCAATGTTTTCTTCATTATGCCACTTGTTGGATTCTGATAGGTCAAAATCCAAATATGAAATTGAATGAAACTGGTTATTTTGCGGTGAATGGATACGTATATCTGTGGATAAAAGTAGGATAATAAATGACTTATTGAATTTGACTTGAAGAATGTACAGTGTAACATATTAATGTGAAATCTAAATATTTCTCGGGTATTACCTACCCGTTAAAATATTTTCACCATTAACAGTTTGTACAAAAGAACTCTTAATTACAATCTTTATGAAAACATATTTACCTATATATTCTCTTCAGATGTAATCATGGATTTACTGAGTCAATATGATATTAAACTTATTCGATTTACCATTAAAACAAGAATATATAATCTCTAAAACATTAGAAATTATATAATCGTCATGTAGAACGAAGATAAATGATATAGAACGATTCGTAGAATGATGATTATGCTCGAGGTACATAATGAGATGTTGAGGTGTGTGATGTTGAAACTTGGATTGTTGGTGGTACTGGTATTGATGTTGGTGGTACTGTTGATATTGTTGATGCTGCTGGTGCTTGTAACCCTTGCACCATATTCTCCAAAGCCACTACCCGAGCGCGAAGCTCGTTGACTTCTTCCATTATTTCGGGGTGATTGTCAGTCGGAACGAGCGGATGAATAAGTTTTAGAATTGTGGATAAAATATAATCGTGACGAGCTACCCTAGAAATGAGGCTGAAAATGGTGTTTCGGATAGGTTCGCCGGTAAGTGCTTCAGGTTCTTCACCAAGAGGTGAATTCGAATGGTGGAAGGGATCACCTTCTTCGCGTATCCATTGATTAAGTCGACTACAAACCCATCCCCAATTCATCCAGAATTGATGATGACTGATTGGTTGATCCATTTCGGTCACACTGCTTTCGGAGCTCGAGTGAAACTCCATTTCAGAATCCGAGGGACTTGAACTAGTGGCGAGTTCTATTTCGTACAATTGAATAAAGGATTTTTCGATATAAAAAGATTTTAGGCTATCGAATGGTATTCTAATTACATCGAATATCTATATATATAGAACAAAAGATTCCGTAGATTACGGAGAGATTTACGGAATATGTTAGGAAAAGTTTACAGTAACAGATACGCTAAGATATGAATTAGCAGATACGCAAAGATATGAATTTTATCTATACACTATTCATGCAATCAATGCAGTAAGATGTGTCTAGACTAAGAATGATAAGCAGGTAAATTTTTTTTTGACACGAAATGATAAGCAAAACTTTTGACATGCAGACACGGTCGAAGTCCAGACTCACTAATGCATCTAATCAACTATCAGTTAGTCACACTAATGCAAGACCTGATTTGCTAAGACCACTGTTCTGATACCACATGAAGCGACCTGTCCTAATCCATAAGGACGAATACAATAACATATGGTTACATTGCGAGGTTATAACCTCTATATGATACATTTTACAAACATTGCATTCGTTTTTAAAAGACAAACTTCCATTACATCAAAAGTTGACAGATATGCATATCCTTTCATAATATATTTAAACTATGAATGACTTAATATTAATCTTGATGAACTCAACGACTCGAATGCAACGTCTTTTGAAATATGTCATGAATGACTCCAAGTAATATCTCTAAAATGAGCAAATGCACAGCGGAAGATTTCTTTCATACCTGAGAATAAACATTCTTTAAAGTGTCAACCAAAAGGTTGGTGAGTTCATTAGTTTATCATAAAAAATCATTTCTATTATTTTAATAGACCACAAGATTTCTTTTATTCAATAATCATACACTCACAAGTGTTTAAAAATCATTCATATGGATTGAACACCTGGTAACCGACATTAACATCATGCATATTGAATATCCCCAAAACAGAAATCCATCTGTATAATATAAACTTGAAGTACTAAAGCATACCATTTTCCAGTATGGGGGGAGTTAGTGCCCGTAGATCTACCTTTAGGATTCGCGCCAATTAGAGTGTCTGTTCCATAATTCTTAGGTTACCAAGCTAAAAGGGGTGATATTCGATTCGATAATCCAACCATAGAATGTAGTTTCGATTACTTGTGTCTATTTCGTAAAACATTTATAAAAGCAGCGCATGTATTCTCAGTCCCAAAAATATATATTGCAAAAGCATTTAAAAAGGGAACAAATGAAACTCACTATACGATATTTTGTAGTAAAAATATGCATACGACGGAACTGAACAATGCAGGGTTGACTTCGGATTCACGGACCTATATCATTTATTTATATATATATTAACACATAAAATGGTAATCGAACAAATTTATATATTATTAGAGATTTAATTGTTATTTAATTTAGTTTTTCATTAATAACCTTATTAATTATATTTATTAATATTTATTATAAAAGTATTAATATAGTTATGTTATATGTAGTAAATATGGTTTTATGTAACTAATAGTTATTTGATAAAATAATATTGATAATAATAATAAATAAAAGTTGTTTTATTTTACAATAATAATAATAATAGTTATTATGATAATAATATTGATAATATGAAAATAATAATATTAATATCAAAATAATAAATATGATAGTAATAATAATTTTTAATAAAAATGATACTAATAATAATATTAATGATATTATTAATAATAATTTTAACAATACTAATAATAATAATAATAATAACAATAACAATAACAATAAGAATAATAATAACAATAGCAATAACAATAACATTAACATTAACATTAATAATAATAATAATAATAATATTAATAATAATAATAATAATAATAATAATAATAATAATAATAATAATAATAATAATAATAATAATAATAATAATAATAAAAATAATAAAAATAATAATAAAAATAATAAATAGATAAATAACTACCTCAAGGAAGTAGCCCTAAAAATAATGCCCAAATCCGGGTTTGAACCCGCGACGTCTCGCTAACCCGATAACATCCTTAACCATCGTGATATCTTTTTCTTTCTGATATATTTCGTACCCGAATTCTAATTAACCATTTTTCTCATCATACCCATTTGATCAACATTAACATATCAATATTACCATCAATCACAACATCATCATCTTATTTTCATCATCGTGATTCGATGGTTTCATCACCAAAATACCAAATCCATTATCATAATCATAACAAACGACAGATTACCGGCAACATAATAACACTTAATTATATTCAAACTAAACATTTCTTCATCTATCATTTACATCGTGCATTATTAGCACGACCATCATCATTCGAATAATACAACGTGATCATCCATTACTCCCTCCGTATCATTATCGTTATTTCATGTAACACTAGATCATAATCATCAATTTAATTATCAGTCTTTAACCATCATCGTTCTAAAAATAAAAGGATGACAGTCGTTGAGCCCAACATATTTGCAGCCCACTAATGATGAAGCCCACGAACAGTTGTGACCCAAATGGGAAACAATAATAGTAATCGGCCTAAAACAGCTTCCCAAGTCTAATGACCCGTCCTAATCCATCCGGACGAAGTCCATATTGATTATAAACGATTCACAATAGTTGATTACATCGCGAGGTACTTGACCTCTATATGATACATTTTACAAACATTGCATTCATTTTTAAAAGACAAACTTTTGTTACATCGACAGTTGACAGACATGTATAGCATTTCATAATATATCCAAATATAATTGACTTAATAATAATCTTGGTGAACTCAACGACTCGAATGCAACGTCTTTTGAAATATGTCATGAATGACTCCAAGTAATATCCCTAAAATGAGCAAATGCACAGCGGAAGATTTCTTTCGTACCTGAGAATAAACATGCTTTAAAGTGTCAACCAAAAGGTTGGTGAGTTCATTAGTTTAACATAAATAACCATTATTATCATTTTAATAGACCACAAGATTTCCATATTCAGTTCTCATAAATATACGTCCCATGCATAGAGACAAAATATCATTCATATGGATTGAACACCTGGTAATCGACATTCACAATATACATATAAGAATATCCCCATCATTCTGGGATCCTCCTTCGGACATGATATAAATTTCGAAGTACTAAAGCATCCGGTACTTTGGATGGGGCTTGTTGGGCCCGATAGATCTATCTTTAGAGTTCGCGTCAATTAGGGTGTCTGTTCCCTAATTCTTAGATTACCAGACTAAATAGGGGCATATTCGATTTCGATAATTCAACCATAGAATGTAGTTTCGATTACTTGTGTCTATATCGTAAAACATTTATAAAAGCAGCGCATGTATTCTCAGTCCCAAAAATATATATAAAAAGGCAGTAATGAAAACTCACCTAATGTATTTTGTAGTAAAAATACATATGACTATATTGAACAATGCAGGGTTAGCCTCGAATTCATGAACCTATAACATTTGTATATATATTAATACACATAATCGTAATCGGATAAGATTATATATATTTATTATTTATAATCATACTTGTGATATTATGTGTTATATAGATAAATTTAATGTATTAGATTTATGTATATTTTATATAACTAATATTCATTATAACATATTAATAATACAATTTTATATTAAGGTTTATATACGATAAAAATATGTTTTTATATATTAATTGATATTCTTCATATATAACTTAATTATTATTATTTTAAATAACAAAATAGAGTGATATGTATTTTATATAAAAAAATATCTATTTGTAATGTTACTAAAATGATAAGAAGGATAATATTTATAATAGTAATAATGCTAATAATAATAGTGTTAATTTTAATAATGATAAGTATAATAACTTTGATATTTGTTAATTACTTTGATACTTTATTTTAATAAAAAAATGATAATAATAATAACCTTGTTAATAATAATAATATTTATAATAAACCTCGTGTTAAATTTCTAAACTTATAACAACAGTTTCTATAACTTAATTTCACAATCATATACATATTTGTACAGGTATTCATATAGTTTACAACCAGTTTCCAATTTTTACCATAACAACTTTTATCACTAACATCATAGTTGTTCTTGATGTGTTCGTAATCATAACAATTAATAATAACAATAATAATGATACAATAATAATATAATACTAACAATAATAATGTTAATTCTAATAATCCTTATAATATAACTATATTGATGATAATAATTTTATAGTACAATAATACTAGTAATAACAATAACAATAACTACAATAACAATACAATAACAAAGTAATAATAATAATAACAATAATAATAATAATAATAATAATAATAATAATAATAATAATAATAATAATAACAATAATAATAATAATAATAATAATAATAATAATAATAATAATATAATAATAATAATAATAATAAGAAAAGAAAGCTACCTTAAATGTTAATAAGCCAAAAAAAAAATGTATCCAGCGCCCAGAATTGAACCCGGGACCTCTCGGTTATCCTCACACCCCATAACCACTCTTCCAGTGGTCTTTTTCCGATTATAAACAATTTTCATCTTCCTTTAACCCGTTATGTTTCTGCCTCTCTTCTTCATCTTCTTAACAATAAAAGTCGACCAGAGATATTCAAGACTAAATTAGCGTATTTATGGTTTCATTTGGTACTTGTAAGCCAACAGAGAACTAGAAGGTATCGATCTTGTTTGACTAGAAATAAAAAATAAAAATAAAAAAATCCTTGCTGCTACCGTCGCTAAAAAAAAAAATTGATTTTGAATTTGGTAATGTATTAGCCAAATATTATAACACCAAACTTGTTTCAAATCGTTCCTATAATCTTTATAAATCATCAATTGACCCGAATACATCAAATTGGTTTCGAATTTCTGGATGAACACCTAGTTTGACTTTTTGAAACCGAAGCTTTGACTATCAAATTAAAAATCGGTGTGATGAATTAAAGCTTGAAAATTTACAGAGAGTTTCACTGAGTGATTCCTGATAACTCTGCATTAAAAGATTTTGGTGATTGATTCAATATTGAATTATGGATTAATTGGGTTGCGAGAGAAAAAAAAAATCAATATGGGTTTGCAATATAAACCATTCGAGAAATTGTTAAATGGTAGAGAACACTCAAGTGATTTTGTACACATACTGAATTAATCTATTGTTTTACAGAACATTTTCAATCGACAAAAGAGTATCACGAGTATACAGTTGAAGCAGAAACAGATAACAACAGATAATGCTATTTTTATATATTTATTTTATTTTTTTATTTATTTATTTTTTACGCGTAAATATATATATCTGTTTTTATTTCCATTTTTATGAATTAATTTATAATTAAATCTGTATTTATATTTATATAACTGAATTTTATATGTTCCTTCTTTTATATATATGTGTTTATATATTTTAATTACTCTTTTTAATTAATAATAATAATAACATTCTAAATATTGTAATTAATAATAATAAAAATTTATAATAATATAATGATAATAATAATATTGTTATTAGTTATAATTTTAAAAAATTTAAAATTTATAACAATAATATTATTAATGATAATAATAACACTAACTATAATTTTAGTAATTATAATAATATTAATTACAATAATAATAATTATAATAATACTAATTATAATAATACGAATAATATTAGTAATAATAATACTATAATAATTTATATATATCAAATTCGTATTCTTAAAATAATATTAATAACACTAGTATTAAAATTGAAAGTAATAACAATACAAATTTATTTATAATTAAATTTAATATATTTGTATTACATATTATAGATTATGTAATATAACTATATAATATACTTTACACTATATGTCATATTGAGTTTATACAAATTAATATACATTACAATATACATATAATAATGATTATATATAGAAATCATATATATTTGTATATGTATGTATATATATATATATATATATATATATATATATATATATATATATATATATATATATATATATATATATATATATATATATATATATATATATATATATATATTACAAACCATTGTTCGTGAATCGTCGGGGATAGTCAAGGTCAAATGTATACATGAACACAGTTCAAATATTTTGGGATTTCAACATTACAGACTTTGCTTATTGTGTTGAAATCATATAAAGATTAAGTTTAAATTTAATCAGAAATTCCCGGGTCGTCACAGTACCTACCCGTTAAAGAAATTTCGTCCCGAAATTTGAGTGAGGTGGTCATGGTTAGCAATAAAAATGTTTCCATGACGAATATGAGTTGATAAATAGAGTTTTATCATTAATCATTAATATAGATAAAACGATTTGACTATACGGAGCGTACGAGTGAAGTTATCACAAAATAGTGAAATGAAAGGATAAAGATTTGTCTTAGCATTTGACATAGTCAGGGTTGAATTTAGAAAATAAGGTGCGTCTTAACTTTGGATGTCATCTCGGTTGAATTCCGGAATTCAAGGGATATAAAGAAAACCTTCGAAATCTAAAAGATTTGATTCTTCGGTAAGTAAGGAAATTAAGATCTCTATAATTAAATACGGTGATCTGCCTCGATTACTACGTCTGATTTTTCCATTATAAATTTACCTTTTCCGTTCCATTAGTTTTTACCACTTCTATACTCAATTCTCAAATTCAAAAGATTTATGAAAATTCTTAACCCTGTTCTGATCCTTGTTCTTATTCTAACTATCGTAATGATCGCTCTTCTTTTCCAACTCCCACCTGAAGAATCAGTTTATTTCTATTATTCTCTAGGGATTATTGTATTTATAATCCTCCCGTGTCTTTTTATTGCCATACGTACTGATATCCACGGTTTGTAATTTCGGTGTTGTCATTGGGTTTTATATTTTTTCTTATATTTTGGATCTCTTTGCCTTTTTATTATCCTCTCGACCTCTAGTAAAGTGAGCAACGGTCCAGAATTCATAGATATGAATTTCGAAATGAACATAGTTAATATTCTAAGAAAGAAATGGTAATAGCACGATCTTTAATTCGTCAAATTACCAGAATATCCGGAAAAGATAGAACTATTAAGAAAATATGTTCTTGATATGCTTATATATCAGATAAAATATAATAGTCGTGTAACATGGCACATGATGACATTATAATCTGTGAATCATCATGTCCCATTTAGAAACTCAGCATGACTTAATGTAATATAATCACGTTGATCAAGTGTCATTATATTATACTAACTCATGCATCAGTTTCCAACATTACTTTAGTAACATTCATATTTTAAGCTCGAAGTTTACAGAATATAGAAACTAACAGTTTCTATATGATGTAATACTGATAGCACGAAGAGATTAATGATTTCAAATAAGAATAATTATAAAAATGTCTTCAGAAATATGGAGGATATTTATAATGAAAGACACGATAATATCTTTGAATTTCTAATATTGAAGGATGGTGAAGAAAATTTGCCCGTAAGAGTTTGGAGTCAGAAGCAAGGTATTCGCTAAAGATTTCAGCAGGCATTGAATCATTTGGATTCTTTGAAGTCAAACTTATTCTTTGTGATTTGTCCACGGCTTCCTTCATAGTTTCGCATAATCCGTTTTTTTTTGTACTAAATTTTCTATTGAGTGTTTCCAATACTCCATTCTTTATCATTAAACTTTCGACGGTTAAGGTCGTTTACGATTATCTACAGTTTCTGCTGCTTCATTCAGCTTTTTCAGAGTTCAATGTATTAATTCGTAGGCTGGGTGCTTTTCAAAATTTCAGAATGGAAGATCATTATTCTAAGAGATAAATGTTATACATATAACTATTGATGTAGATATGTTGTGAGTTTTCAAAGTACTGATTGCCGATACCTCTACATTTACTGTTACCATATCTGAATCATTGGTTATCGATCCGAGATGATTTCAAGAAAATTGTGTTTTTAGATGATTAAACGCTGACGGTAATATGGCGGAATATAAAAGGTTCCCCGGTAATAATAAAAGAGCATACATATAAATCAAGGTGATAATAAGGTTGTTTCGAACGAAAAGTCGAAGTTGATTTGCTGGAGCTGTGACAAAATTGGCTAATTTGGAAAGAGATTGCAAAGTTATTTTCGGTGATAATAACGCTAAAGGAATTAGTACAGCTACGCGTTAAATGTTTACTCAGGTTCCGAGTGTTTTCAGGTGCATAACTATATGTATCAATCTTTTCTTCCGTAGATCAAGTGCGGTTGGTTCAACCTCTCAATTGAGGTGTTTTCAAGAATCGTGAAAGGTTTGAACGCGGATTGTAATCATCAAGATACAAATGAGGTTTAAGATGAAATCAAGTGGCAAACTTGAAGAATTGTTTAGTTTCATATGTTATAATCAGTATTTTAATTCATTTTAATTGTCCAATATTATTCATCCACTGTCGATAGTCCACAGTTTAACAGTCCAATCATTCATATATAGTTTTTAATATATAATATTCGAATTAATTAATACGTATCGTGACCCGTGTACATGTCTCAGACTCGATCACAACTCAAAGTATATATATTATTGTAGAATCAACCTCAACCCTGTATAGCTAACTCCCGCATTACTGCATATAGAGTGTCTATGGTTATTTCAAATAATATATATATATATATATATATATATATATATATATATATATATATATATATATATATATATATATATATATATATATATATATATATATATATATATATATATATGCGTCGATATGATATGTCAAAACCTTGTATACGTGTCCCGGTATTTAAAGTGCGTAAAATAAATAATAAAAAATTAAATGACGATAAATTAAATGCGTAAAGTAAATAACAGAAATTAAATGACGATAAATAAAATTGTGAGAATTAAATTGCGATAAAATAAATTGCGATAATTAAATGTACAATAAGGAATTAACAGTTAGCTAGGAACAGTTAGCGTGGATTCTTAACAAAATTTCTCATAGTTAATTTGTTTGTTTCTAACAGATTTTATTTTGTTCAATGTTTTCTTCATTATGCCACTTGTCGGATTCTGATAGGTCAAAATCCAAACATGAAATTGAATGAAAATGGTTATTCTGTGATGAACAGATTCGTATAGCTGTGGTTGTAGTAGGATAGTAAATGACTGTTGAATCAGATTCGAAGAATGTACAGTGTAACCTATTAATGTGAAATCTAAATATTCCTCGGGTATTACCTACCCGTTAAAATATTTTCACCATTAACAGTTTGTACAATAAAAATTTTAATTACAATATTTATGAAAACATATATACATATATATTTTCTTCATACGTAATCATGGATTTAATGAGTCAATGTGATATTAAACTCATCAGATTTACGGCTAGAACTGGAGTACATAATCTCTAAAACATTAGAGATTACATAATCACTATAAAGAACGAAGATAGTTTATGTAGAACGATTTGTAGAACGATGATTATGCTTGAGGTATAGACTGCGAGGTTGAGACGTGCGATGATGTTATTATGGTTGGTACTGGTCATGCTGCTGGTGCCGCTGATGGTGGTACTGTTGCTGTCGGTGCTACATGTGTTGTTGGTGATGAGGTTGATGATGATGTCAGGTTTTCTATCCTACCCTCTATCATTTCTATCCATCCACTCATCTGATTCGATAGATCCTGATTATCAATTCGAAGTTCCCT
Source organism: Rutidosis leptorrhynchoides (assembly GCF_046630445.1). NCBI lineage: Eukaryota > Viridiplantae > Streptophyta > Magnoliopsida > Asterales > Asteraceae > Rutidosis > Rutidosis leptorrhynchoides. The sequence continues at coordinate 261,974,099 of NC_092340.1, read as the reverse complement.
AACTTCTTCTAATATTCCCCTTCGATTGGTATTCGGAAGTAGAGGTTGAATATTTTATGAGATTGCAGTAATGCGACCTTCGAGGTGGAAAACTTTAGCAATAAGGGTGAATACATTGTTGCGCATAGGTTCACCGGTGAGTACATCGTTTTCTCCGATGTTAGGAGGTAAGTTTGGTTCGCGGTAGGGCTCGCCTTCTTCATTTCTCCATCGAGTGAGTAAGTCTCGGACCCACCCCCATCTCTTCCAGAAAGAAAAATAACTAAATGGTTGAGACACTTCTGGTTCATTGACTTCGGAGTCTGGTTCAATATACATCTCGAAATCGCTTCCGGAACTAATGGAATCCAAGCTAGGTGTAGGATTCATCTCTCATGATCAGTTAAAGGTTTTTGATATGAAATGATTTTCGGATATCGAATGATATTCTAATTTTATATAGAATATCTATATATGCTGCCAAAGATCCCGTGAATTACGGAGAAAATTAAGGAAACGTGTCGGTTAAAGTCTACAGTAACAGATACACTAAGATATGAATTTTTGTCTATACACTATTCATGCAGTCAATGCAGTAAAACATGTCTAGACTAAGAATAATGAGCAGGTAATTCCTAAGGATGATAAGCAGATGATTTCCGACAAAAATGATAAGCAAAACTTTTGACATGCAGACACAGTCGAAGCCCAGACTTACTAATGCATCCTAACGACTTATCAGTTAGACACACTAATGCAGACCTGATTCGTTAAGACCACCGCTCTGATACAAACTCTAATGACCCGTCCTAATCCATCCGGACGAAGTCCATATCGATTATAAACAATTCACAACAGTTGATTACATCGCGAGGTACTTGACCTCTATATGATACATTTTATAAACATTGCATTCGTTTTTAAAAGACAAACTTTTGTTACATCGACAGTTGACAGACATGTATAGCATTTCATAATATATCCAAATATAATTGACTTAATAATAATCTTGATGAACTCAACGACTCGAATGCAACGTCTTTTGAAATATGTCATGAATGACTCCAAGTAATATCCCTAAAATGAGCAAATGCACAGCGGAAGATTTCTTTCGTACCTGAGAATAAACATGCTTTAAAGTGTCAACCAAAAGGTTGGTGAGTTCATTAGTTTAACATAAATAACCATTATCATCATTTTAATAGACCACAAGATTTCCATATTCAGTTCTCATAAATATACGTCTCATGCATAGAGACAAAATATCATTCATATGGATTGAACACCTGGTAATCGACATTCACAATATACATATAAGAATATCCCCATCATTCCGGGATCCTCCTTCGGACATGATATTAATTTCGAAGTACTAAAGCATCCAGTACTTTGGATGGGGTTGTTGGGACCGATAGATCTATCTTTAGAGTTCGCGTAAATTAGGGTGTCTGTTCCCTAATTCTTAGATTACCAGACTAAATAGGGGCATATTCAATTTCGATAATTCAACCATAGAATGTAGTTTCGATTGCTTGTGTCTATATCGTAAAACATTTATAAAAGCAGCGCATGTATTCTCAGTCCCAAAAATATATATAAAAAGGGAGTAATGAAAACTCACCTAATGTATTTTGTAGTAAAAATACATATGACTATATTGAACAATGCAGGGTTGGCCTCGGATTCACGAACCTATAACATTTGTATATATATTAATACACATAATCGTAATCGGATAAGATTATATATATTTATTATCTATAATCATACTTGTGATATTATGTGTTATATAGATAAATTTAATGTATTAGATTTATGTATATTTTATATAACTAATATTCATTATAACATATTAATAATACAATTTTATATTAAGGTTTATATACGATAAAAATATGTTTTTATATATTAATTGATATTCTTCATATATAACTTAATTATTATTATTTTAAATAACAAAATAGAGTGATATGTATTTTATATAAAAAAATATCTATTTGTAATGTTACTAAAATGATAAGAAGGAAAATATTTATAATAGTAATAATGCTAATAATAATAGTGTTAATTTTAATAATGATAAGTATAATAACTTTGATATTTGTTAATTACTTTGATACTTTATTTTAATAAAAAAAATGATAATAATAATAGCCTTGTTAATAATAATAATATTTATAATAAACCTCGTCTTAAATTTCTAAACTTATAACAACAGTTTCTATAACTTAATTTCACAATCATATACATATTTGTACAGGTATTCATATAGTTTACAACCAGTTTCCAATTTTTACCATAACAACTTTTATCACTAACATCATAGTTGTTCTTAATGTGTTCGTAATCATAACAATTAATAATAACAATAATAATGATACAATAATAATATAATACTAACAATAATAATGTTAATTCTAATAATCCTTATAATATAACTATATTGATGATAATAATTTAATAGTACAATAATACTAGTAATAACAATAACAATAACTACAATAACAATACAATAACAAAGTAATAATAATAATAACAATAATAATAATAATAACAATAATAATAATAATAATAATAATAATAATAATAATAATAATAATAATAATAATAATAATAATAATAATAATAAGAAAAGAAAGCTACCTTAAATGTTAATAAGCCAAAAAAAAAATGTATCCAGCGCCCAGAATTGAACCCGGGACCTCTCGGTTATCCTCACACCCCATAACCACTCTTCCAGTGGTCTTTTTCTGATTATAAACAATTTTCATCTTCCTTTAACCCGTTATGTTTCTGCCTCTCTTCTTCATCTTTTTAACAATAAAATTCGACCAGAGATATTCAAGACTAAATTAACGTATTTATGGTTTCATTTGGTACTTGTAAGCCAACAGAGAACTAGAAGGTATCGATCTTGTTTGACTAGAAATAAAAAATAAAAATAAAAAAAATCCTTGCTGCTACCGTCGCTAAAAAAAAATTGATTTTGAATTTGGTAATGTATTAGCCAAATATTACAACACCAAACTTGTTTCAAATCGTTCCTATAATCTTTATAAATCATCAATTGACCCGAATACATCAAATTGGTTTCGAATTTCTGGATGAACACCTAGTTTGACTTTTTTGAAACCGAAGCTTTGACTATCAAATTAACAATCGGTGTGATGAATTAAAGCGTGAAAATTTACAGAGAGTTTTACTGAGTGATTCCTGATAACTCTGCATTAAAAGATTTTGGTGATTGATTCAATATTGAATTATGGATTAATTGGGTTGCGAGAGAAAAAAAAATCAATATGGGTTTGCAATATAAACCGTTTGAGAAATTGATAAATGGTAGAGAACACTCAAGTGATTTTGTACACATACTGAATTAATCTATTGTTTTACAGAACATTTTCAATCGACAAAAGAGTATCACGAGTATACAGTTGAAGCAGAAACAGATAACAACAGATAATGATATTTTTATATATTTATTTTATTTTTTTTATTTATTTATTTTTTACGCGTAAAGATATATATCTGTTTTTATTTCCATTTTTATGAATTAATTTATAATTAAATCTGTATTTATATTTATATAACTGAATTTTATATGTTCGTGCTTTTATATATATGTCTTTATATATTTTAATTACTCTTTTTAATTAATAATAATAATAACATTCTAAATATTGTAATTAATAATAATAAAAATTTATAATAATATAATGATAATAATAATATTGTTATTAGTGATAATTTTAAAAATTTTAAAATTTATAACAATAATATTATTAATGATAATAATAACATTAACTATAATTTTAGTAATTATAATAATATTAATTACAATAATAATAATTATAATAATACTAATTATAATAATATGAATAATATTAGTAATAATAATACTATAATAATTTATATATATCAAATTTGTATTTTTAAAATAATATTAATAACACTAGTATTAATATTGAAAGTAATAACAATACAAATTTATTTATAATTAAATTTAATATATTTGTATTACATATTATAGATTATGTAATATAACTATATAATATACTTTACACTATATGCCATATTGAGTTTATACAAATTAATATACATTACAATATAATATATATATATATATATATATATATATATATATATATATATATATATATATATATATATATATATATATATATATATATATATATATATATATATTTACAAACCATTGTTCGTGAATCGTCGGGAATAGTCAAGGTCAAATGTATACATGAACACAGTTCAAATATTTTGGGACTTCAACATTACAGACTTTGCTTATTGTGTCGAAATCATATAAAGATTAAGTTTAAATTTAATCGGAAATTCCCGGGTCGTCACACCAAGCCCAACCGAAAAATTTATTACGGCCCAATTCCTAGAACAATTCCAACTCGCTATTTAATCTGGTCGGCCATTTATTATGTAACTTTTCCCACTAACCTATGTCTGTGAAACTTAATAATGCATCGTATAGTAATATTCCATATATCATTTTGAGAAAACATTAAATATTCCAGTTATTTCATCGCGTTTTAAGCTCAACAGAAAAAGAAGTAAAAGCGTGCGTACAGCAGTAGTAGCAGGAAGTTACAACAGCATACAATCACTTTTAGAGGGATATTGTGGCGATTACATGCTGGAACAGAAAACACCATCGCAGCAGAGTGGATTTTCAAGGTGATGGTGGTGAACGAAGGAGAAAATAAGGAAGAAGAGGAGAGTGATGATTGCAGGTTATAAATTTGATGGGTTTGTGGTTATGGGTTCCACAACATGGAACCAGAAATGAATATAGCAATAGTAGTGGCAAAAAGTGTGTTTGTGTGGTGTTTCACGGTGGTTGTGGTAGTTTCTAAATAAAACAAGAAAAACAATACGTAGTAAACAACGATGAGTGAGATGGCGGGGGGTTCGGTTGTGGCGGAGTAGTTCAAATGAAAAGGAAATTGGAAATAGGAGATGTATGTTGTGAAGGAGAAGGTGTGGCGATATGTCTTTTGTTTTGAAATAGAAAAATAACTGCAACAATGGTGATGAGTGGTTGATGGTTTTAAGGTGGTCATGGATTAGATCGATGAGAGAAAAGAAGGTAGAAATATAGAACACATTGAATGGTGGGGGTTAATGATGAATTCCGGTGTTTGAAGGAGTGGAGGAGGTTATGGTGGTGATGATTAAGGTGTTACCGGTGGATGGTGAATGAACGTGATAAGGGTGTTTGGTTTGTGAACCATATTAGAAACAAGAGAGTAGGAGTAATAGCAGTTGCGAAAACGTGGGTGTTTTGTTGAAAGTAATGGTGATAGCCGTGGTGTATGATGGCCGGTGGTGAGCAAGGTGGTTAATGGTAGTTATCTACAGGGGTGGTGGTTTTATTAAGAAGAAGATGCGTTAGTAAGAAGATAGTCAATTAGTTGTAAATGTTACGTATATATCTGTTATATATATATATATATATATATATATATATATATATATATATATATATATATATATATATATATATATATATATTGAAATTTAGACTAGATATATAATACTAATATGAGTGATACACTAATATATTCTCAATCAATCATTTACAGTGGAAAGGTGTTGAAATTAATAGTATGAATGGTACACTGATATATTCTCGATCAATCATGTACAGTGATATATTCTCAATCAATCATGTACAGTGCTGTAGTTGTAGTGACCCGAACTTTTCCATGTTTATATATATTAATTGAGATTGATATTTACATGATTAAATGTTTCCAACATGTTAAGCAATCAAACTTGTTAAGACTTGATTAATTGAAATATGTTTCATATAGACAATTGACCACCCAAGTTGACCGGTGATTCACGAACGTTAAAACTTGTAAAAACTATATGATGACATATATATGGATATATATATAGTTAACATGATACTATGATAAGTAAACATATCATTAAGTATATTAACAATGAACTACATATGTAAAAACAAGACTACTAACTTAATGATTTTTAAACGAGACATATATGTAACGATTATCGTTGTAAAGACATTTAATGTATATATATCATATTAAGAGATATTCATACATGATAATATCATGATAATATAATAATTTAAAATCTCATTTGATATTATAAACATTGGGTTAACAACATTTAACAAGATCGTTAACCTAAAGGTTTCAAAACAACACTTATATGTAACGACTAACGATGACTTAACGACTCAGTTAAAATGTATATACGTGTAGTGTTTTAATATGTATTTATACACTTTTGAAAGACTTAAATACACTTATCAAAATACTTCTACTTAACAAAAATGCTTACAATTACATCCTCGTTCAGTTTCATCAACAATTCTACTCGTATGCACCCGTATTAGTACTCGTACAATACACAACTTTTAGATGTATGTACTATTGGTATATACACTCCAATGATCAGCTCTTAGCAGCCCATGTGAGTCACCTAACACATGTGGGAACCATCATTTGGCAACTAGCATGAAATATCTCATAAAATTACAAAAATATGAGTAATCATTCATGACTTATTTACATGAAAACAAAATTACATATCCTTTATATCTAATCCATACACCAACGACCAAAAACACCTACAAACACTTTCATTCTTCAATTTTCTTCATCTAATTGATCTCCCTCAAGTTCTATCTTCAAGTTCTAAGTGTTCTTCATATATTCTACAAGTTCTAGTTACATAAAATCAAGAATACTTTCAAGTTTGCTAGCTCACTTCCAATCTTGTAAGGTGATCATCCAACCTCAAGAAATCTTTGTTTCTTACAGTAGGTTATCATTCTAATACAAGGTAATAATCATATTCAAACTTTGGTTCAATTTCTATAACTATAACAATCTTATTTCAAGTGATGATCTTACTTGAACTTGTTTTCGTGTCATGATTCTGCTTCAAGAACTTCGAGCCATCCAAGGATCCATTGAAGCTAGATCCATTTTTCTCTTTTCCAGTAGGTTTATCCAAGGAACTTAAGGTAGTAATGATGTTCATAACATCATTCGATTCATACATATAAAGCTATCTTATTCGAAGGTTTAAACTTGTAATCACTAGAACATAGTTTAGTTAATTCTAAACTTGTTCGCAAACAAAAGTTAATCCTTCTAACTTGACTTTTAAAATCAACTAAACACATGTTATATATCTATATGATATGCTAACTTAATGATTTAAAACCTGGAAACACAAAAAAACACCGTAAAACCGGATTTACGCCGTCGTAGTAACACCGCGGGCTGTTTTGGGTTAGTTAATTAAAAACTATGATAAACTTTGATTTAAAAGTTGTTATTCTGAGAAAATTATTTTTATTATGAACATGAAACTATATCCAAAAATTATGGTTAAACTCAAAGTGGAAGTATGTTTTCTAAAATGGTCATCTAGACGTCGTTCTTTCGACTGAAATGACTACCTTTACAAAAACGACTTGTAACTTATTTTTCCGACTATAAACCTATACTTTTTCTGTTTAGATTCATAAAATAGAGTTCAATATGAAACCATAGCAATTTGATTCACTCAAAACGGATTTAAAATGAAGAAGTTATGGGTAAAACAAGATTGGATAATTTTTCTCATTTTAGCTACGTGAAAATTGGTAACAAATCTATTCCTACCATAACTTAATCAACTTGTATTGTATATTATGTAATCTTGAGATACCATAGACACGTATACAATGTTTCGACCTATCATGTCAACACATCTATATATATTTCGGAACAACCATAGACACTCTATATGTGAATGTTGGAGTTAGCTATACAGGGTTGAGGTTGATTCCAAAATATATATAGTTTGAGTTGTGATCAATACTGAGATACGTATACACTGGGTCGTGGATTGATTCAAGATAATATTTATCGATTTATTTCTGTACATCTAACTGTGGACAACTAGTTGTAGGTTACTAACGAGGACAGCTGACTTAATAAACTTAAAACATCAAAATATATTAAAAGTGTTGTAAATATATTTTGAACATACTTTGATATATATGTATATATTGTTATAGGTTCGTGAATCAACCAGTGGCCAAGTCTTACTTCCCGACGAAGTAAAAATCTGTGAAAGTGAGTTATAGTCCCACTTTTAAAATCTAATATTTTTGGGATGAGAATACATGCAGGTTTTATAAATGATTTACAAAATAGACACAAGTACGTGAAACTACATTCTATGGTTGAATTATCGAAATCGAATATGCCCCTTTTTATTAAGTCTGGTAATCTAAGAATTAGGGAACAGACACCCTAATTGACGCGAATCCTAAAGATAGATCTATTGGGCCTAACAAACCCCATCCAAAGTACCGGATGCTTTAGTACTTCGAAATTTATATCATATCCGAAGGGTGTCCCGGAATGATGGGGATATTCTTATATATGCATCTTGTTAATGTCGGTTACCAGGTGTTCACCATATGAATGATTTTTATCTCTATGTATGGGATGTGTATTGAAATATGAAATCTTGTGGTCTATTATTATGATTTGATATATATAGGTTAAACCTATAACTCACCAACATTTTTGTTGACGTTTTAAGCATGTTTATTCTCAGGTGATTATTAAGAGCTTCCGCTGTCACATACTTAAATAAGGACGAGATTTGGAGTCCATGCTTGTATGATATTGTGTAAAAACTGCATTCAAGAAACTTATTTTGTTGTAACATATTTGTATTGTAAACCATTATGTAATGGTCGTGTGTAAACAGGATATTTTAGATTATCATTATTTGATAATCTACATAAAGCTTTTTAAACCTTTATTGATGAAATAAAGGTTATGGTTTGTCTTAAAATGAATGCAGCCTTTGAAAAACGTCTCATATAGAGGTCAAAACCTCGCAACGAAATCAATTAATATGGAACGTTTTTAATCAATAAAAACGGGACATTTCAGTTGGTATCAGAGCGTTGGTCTTAGAGAACCAGAATTTTGCATTAGTGTGTCTTATCGAGTTTGTTAGGATGCATTAGTGAGTCTGGACTTCGACCGTGTTTACTTGAAAAATGATTGCTTAACAAATTTTGTTGGAAACTATATATTTTTAACATGTGAATATTATGTGATATATTAATCTCTTAACGCGTTTGATATTATGTGATAGATGTCTACCTCTAGAACAAGTCCCATTGACTCACCTAATAATAATGAAGAGTCAAATGTAAATTGGAATGATTCGTGGACTGATTCACAAGTTCCCGAAGAGGAACCGGAAGAAGAGTCGGAACCGGAAGAAGAATCGGAACCGGAAGAAGAATCGGAACCGGATGAAGAAATAGAACCGGTGGGGGAAATAATAAAATGGTTAAGTAAAAGAAAATCCTCAACCAACCGACCAAGGTTAATTATGGTCAATGGTGTTTCCGCCAAGGAAGCAAAATATTGGGAGGATTACCAATTCTCCGATGAATCGGATTCTGACGAGAATTCCGATGATGTTATAGAAATTACCCCAACTAAATTTAAAAAGGAAAAAGAAAATAATAAGGGAAAGGGCATAAAAATAGAGAAATCTAATTCCAACCCCGATGAACTTTATATGTATCGTCAACCCCCGAAGTCCTTAAGTTGTAACAATGACCCCGGAACCTCTAAACCACCAGGTTTTTCTAAACCAATGTGGATAACGACGGCTCGTATTAGGGGAACATCATATATCCCTAGAAACTTGGCAAAATGAACCAAAACCGAAGAAGAAGAAACAAGCGAGTCGGAATAAGATAGTTGTATTCGTGTGGTGTAATATAAGTAATATAGTGTGCTTATGCTTTATTAATATAAGTAATATAGTATGATATATGTAAAAATTGCTTGTATTAATAAGTATTTTTTTTATGAATCTAACTCTTGTCTATTTTACAGTATAAAAACACAAAATGGATAGAAAACCCAATATTTTAAGAGACCTACCCGGAGACACGATTGATGAAATCTTGTCTAGAGTCGGTCAGAATTCTTCGGCACAACTATTTAAGGCGAGATCAGTTTGTAAGACATTCGAAGAACGTTTCAAGAATGCCTTGGTTTATAAAAGGCTTTCGTTCGAAAGATGGGGGATATCACATTGGAAAATCCATAAGTTACGATGTGTTTACTTTGACGCATATATTGCGGGGAACCCAAATGCTATTTTACGCAATGGGTTAAGAAATTATTTTGACTCAATATATCCGAATATTGGACTTCGTGATTTAGAAAAAGCGGCTAACATGCAACATAAAAAAGCATGTTATGCTTACGGATTAGTAATGTTCGCTTCTCACCAAAGTGAGAACAAGAACATCGGGCTACAACTATTAAACAAAACGTTCCCACAAGTGACGGAGTCGGTAATTGGGGTAAGAAATGAGGTTTTTAGATTGTTACGGGACTGTTGGACATTACGTAACCCTCGTCCCTTTGACGACGTTACAACACGCTGTCTTATCAATGGCCATAACGGTTATGTTCCACAAGACCAAGGATGGGAAGTAATCCTAGTAAAACCAGAATGTATGACTTGTTTCTGGACGTATGAATTACGTGTCTTTATTGCCTTTGCTGAACGACTTGTGTACTAGCTAGAATTATCTTCACAACCATCTTGTATCAAATTTATTGTGTGCTATATTTCATGCTATATGTAAAATAAGCGGTATTGTAAGTTTGTAAAATATTGTGTAAATGTTTGAACGCGAAATATTATTATAATCAGTTTTTCATATAGAATTGTAGTAGTTGAATTGTATATTAGCTACCAAGTATGAACTTAACGGGTAGGTACTACCCGAATTTAAACTTATAAAACGCTAATATGAAGAAAAAGCTTTTATAAATGAGTTCATATTATGCTACGAAATACTATTAACTACTCTTAATATTCTGTATGATTAACTTGTTCCATTTGACTATTTTGAAGGAAATGGTACCGACTACTCGACACACCGTGAATATGAATGAAGAGGAATTCCGTACTTTTCTAGCTTCAAACATAGCCGCAGTACAGGCTGCGCTACATACCAACAATAACCTTGGATCTAGCAGTACAGGAAATCGTGTAGGATGCACCTACAAAGAATTCACTGCCTGCAAACCTTTGGAATTTGATGGAACCGAAGGACCGATCAGATTGAAACGGTGGACCGAGAAGGTCGAATCGGTGTTTTCCATAAGTAAGTGTACTGAAGAGGACAAAGTGAAGTACGCTACGCATACCTTCACAGGTTCTACGTTAACATGGTGGAATACCTATCTAGAGCAAGTGGGACAAGACGATGCGTACGCACTACCGTGGTCAGCATTCAAGCACTTGATGAACGAGAAGTACCGTCCCAGAACCGAGGTCAATAAGCTCAAGATAGAACTTAGAGGGTTACGAACCCAAGGATTTGATATTACCACGTACGAAAGACGATTCACAGAATTGTGCCTATTGTGTCCGGGAGCATTCGAAGATGAGGAAGAGAAGATCGACGTGTTTGTGAAAGGATTACCGGAAAGAATCCAAGAAGATATAAGTTCACACGAGCCCGCCTCCATACAACAGGCATGTAGAATGGCTTACAAACTAGTGAACCAGATTGAAGAAAGAATTAAAGAATAGACTGCTGAAGAGGCCAATGTGAAGCAAGTCAAAAGAAAGTGGGAGGAAAACGATGATAAGAATCACCAATACAACAACAACAGCAATTACAACAATAATCGCAACAATTATCCCAACAATCGCAACATCAATCGCAACTACAACAAACGGCCCAACAACAACAACAACAACAACAACAATAGCAACTACAACAATCATCCCAACAACAATAACAACCGCAACAACAACAACAATCAGAAGCAGCTATGCCAAAGGTGTGAAAAGTATCACTCGGGGTTCTGCACCAAATTTTACAACAAGTGTAAAAGAAATGGTCATAGCGCGGCGAAGTGTGAGGTCTATGGACCAGGGGTTAACAGAACGAAAGGAACAAATGGTGTCGGAACGAGTAATGGCGGAGCAAGTAGTGTCGGAGCAAGTTATGCCGATGTAGTTTGTTATAAATGTGGAAAACCGGGCCACATTATTAGAAATTTCCCGAACCAGGAGAACACGAATGGACAAGGCCGCGGAAGAGTTTTCAATATTAATGCGGCAGAGGCACAAGAAGACCCGGAGCTTGTTACGGGTACGTTTCTTATTGACAATAAATCTGCTTACGTTTTATTTGATTCGGGTGCGGATAGAAGCTATATGAGTAGAGATTTTTGTGCTAAATTAGGTTGTCCATTGACGCCTTTGGATAGTAAATTTTTACTCGAATTAGCAAATGGTAAATTAATTTCAGCAGATAATATATGTCGGAATCGAGAAATTAAACTGGTTAGCGAAACATTTAAGATTGATTTGATACCAGTAGAGTTAGGGAGTTTTGATGTGATAATCGGTATGGACTGGTTGAAAGAAGTGAAAGCAGAGATCGTTTGTTACAAAAATGCAATTCGCATTATACGAGAAAAAGGAAAACCCTTAATGGTGTACGGAGAAAAGGGCAACACGAAGCTACATCTTATTAGTAATTTGAAGGCACAAAAACTAATAAGAAAAGGTTGCTATGCTGTTCTAGCACACGTCGAGAAAGTACAAACTGAAGAAAAGAGCATCAATGATGTTCCCATTGCAAAAGAATTTCCCGATGTATTTCCGAAAGAATTACCGGGATTACCCCCACATCGATCCGTTGAATTTCAAATAGATCTTGTACCAGGAGCTGCACCAATAGCTCGTGCTCCTTACAGACTCGCACCCAGCGAGATGAAAGAACTGCAAAGCCAATTACAAGAACTTTTAGAGCGTGGTTTCATTCGACCAAGCACATCACCGTGGGGAGCTCCTGTTTTGTTTGTCAAGAAGAAAGATGGTACATTCAGGTTGTGTATCGACTACCGAGAGTTGAACAAACTTACCATCAAGAACCGCTACCCACTACCGAGAATCGACGACTTATTTGATCAACTACAAGGCTCGTCTGTTTATTCAAAGATTGACTTACGTTCCGGGTATCATCAAATGCGGGTGAAAGAAGATGATATTCCAAAGACTGCTTTCAGAACGCGTTACGGTCATTACCAGTTTATGGTCATGCCGTTTGGTTTAACTAATGCACCAGCTGTGTTCATGGACCTTATGAACCGAGTGTGTGGACCATACCTTGACAAGTTTGTCATTGTTTTCATTGATGACATACTTATTTACTCAAAGAATGACCAAGAACACGGTGAACATTTGAGAAAGGTGTTAGAAGTATTGAGGAAGGAAGAATTGTACGCTAAGTTTTCAAAGTGTGCATTTTGGTTGGAAGAAGTTCAATTCCTCGGTCACATAGTGAACAAAGAAGGTATTAAGGTGGATCCGGCAAAGATAGAAACTGTTGAAAAGTGGGAAACCCCGAAAACTCCGAAACACATACGCCAGTTTTTAGGACTAGCTGGTTACTACAGAAGGTTCATCCAAGACTTTTCCAGAATAGCAAAACCCTTGACTGCATTAACGCATAAAGGGAAGAAATTTGAATGGAATGATGAACAAGAGAAAGCGTTTCAATTATTGAAGAAAAAGCTAACTACGGCACCTATATTGTCATTGCCTGAAGGGAATGATGATTTTGTGATTTATTGTGACGCATCAAAGCAAGGTCTCGGTTGTGTATTAATGCAACGAACGAAGGTGATTGCTTATGCGTCTAGACAATTGAAGATTCACGAACAAAATTATACGACGCATGATTTGGAATTAGGCGCGGTTGTTTTTGCATTAAAGACTTGGAGGCACTACTTATATGGGGTCAAAAGTATTATATATACCGACCACAAAAGTCTTCAACACATATTTAATCAGAAACAACTGAATATGAGGCAGCGTAGGTGGATTGAATTATTGAATGATTACGACTTTGAGATTCGTTACCACCCGGGGAAGGCAAATGTGGTAGCCGATGCCTTGAGCAGGAAGGACAGAGAACCCATTCGAGTAAAATCTATGAATATAATGATTCATAATAACATTACTACTCAAATAAAGGAGGCGCAACAAGGAGTTTTAAAAGAGGGAAATTTAAAGGATGAAATATCCAAAGGATCGGAGAAGCATCTTAATATTCGGGAAGACGGAACCCGGTATAGGGCTGAAAGGATTTGGGTACCAAAATTTGGAGATATGAGAGAAATGGTACTTAGAGAAGCTCATAAAACCAGATACTCAATACATCCTGGAACGGGGAAGATGTACAAGGATCTCAAGAAACTTTTTTGGTGGCCGGGTATGAAAGCCGATGTTGCTAAATACGTAGGAGAATGTTTGACGTGTTCTAAGGTCAAAGCTGAGCATCAGAAACCATCAGGTCTACTTCAACAACCCGAAATCCAGGAATGGAAATGGGAAAACATTACCATGGATTTCATCACTAAATTGCCAAGGACTGCAAGTGGTTTTGATACTATTTGGGTAATAGTTGATCGTCTCACCAAATCAGCACACTTCCTGCCAATAAGAGAAGATGACAAGATGGAGAAGTTAGCACGACTGTATTTGAAGGAAGTTATCTCCAGACATGGAATACCAATCTCTATTATCTCTGATAGGGATGGCAGATTTATTTCAAGATTCTGGCAGACATTACAGCAAGCATTAGGAACTCGTCTAGACATGAGTACTGCCTATCATCCACAAACTGATGGGCAGAGCGAAAGGACGATACAAACGCTTGAAGACATGCTACGAGCATGTGTTATTGATTTCGGAAACAGTTGGGATCGACATCTACCGTTAGCAGAATTTTCCTACAACAACAGCTACCATTCAAGCATTGAGATGGCGCCGTTTGAAGCACTTTATGGTAGAAAGTGCAGGTCTCCAATTTGTTGGAGTGAAGTGGGGGATAGACAGATTACGGGTCCGGAGATTATACAAGAAACTACCGAGAAGATCATCCAAATTCAACAACGGTTGAAAACCGCCCAAAGTCAACAAAAGAGCTACGCTGACATTAAAAGAAAAGATATAGAATTTGAAATTGGAGAGATGGTCATGCTTAAAGTTGCACCTTGGAAAGGCGTTGTTCGATTTGGTAAACGAGGGAAATTAAATCCAAGGTATATTGGACCATTCAAGATTATTGATCATGTCGGACCAGTAGCTTACCGACTTGAGTTACCTCAACAACTCGCGGCTGTACATAATACTTTCCACGTCTCGAATTTGAAGAAATGTTTTGCTAAAGAAGATCTCACTATTCCGTTAGATGAAATCCAAATCAACGAAAAACTTCAATTCATCGAAGAACCCGTCGAAATAATGGATCGTGAGGTTAAAAGACTTAAGCAAAACAAGATACCAATTGTTAAGGTTTGATGGAATGCTCGTAGAGGACCCGAGATCACCTGGGAGCGTGAAGATCAGATGAAGAAGAAATACCCACATAAATTTCCAGAAGATTCGTCAACACCTTCAACAGCTTAAAATTTCGGGACGAAATTTATTTAACGGGTAGGTACTGTAGTGACCCGAACTTTTCCATGTTTATATATATTAATTGAGATTGATATTTACATGATTAAATGTTTCCAACATGTTAAGCAATCAAACTTGTTAAGACTTGATTAATTGAAATATGTTTCATATAGACAATTGACCACCCAAGTTGACCGGTGATTCACGAACGTTAAAACTTGTAAAAACTATATGATGACATATATATGGATATATATATAGTTAACATGATACTATGATAAGTAAACATATCATTAAGTATATTAACAATGAACTACATATGTAAAAACAAGACTACTAACTTAATGATTTTTAAACGAGAAATATATGTAACGATTATCGTTGTAAAGACATTTAATGTATATATATCATATTAAGAGATATTCATACAAGATAATATCATGATAATATAATAATTTAAAATCTCATTTGATATTATAAACATTGGGTTAACAACATTTAACAAGATCGTTAACCTAAAAGTTTCAAAACAACACTTACATGTAACGACTAACGATGACTTAACGACTCAGTTAAAATGTATATACATGTAGTGTTTTAATATGTATTTATACACTTTGGAAAGACTTAAATAAACTTATCAAAATACTTCTACTTAACAAAAATGCTTACAATTACATCCTCGTTCAGTTTCATCAACAATTCTACTCGTATGCACCCGTATTCGTACTCGTACAATATACAGCTTTTAGATGTATGTACTATTGGTATATACACTCCAATGATCAGCTCTTAGCAGCCCATGTGAGTCACCTAACACATGTGGGAACCATCATTTGGCAACTAGCATGAAATATCTCATAAAATTACAAAAATATGAGTAATCATTCATGACTTATTTACATGAAAACAAAATTACATATCCTTTATATCTAATCCATACACCAACGACCAAAACACCTACAAACACTTTCATTCTTCAATTTTCTTCATCTAATTGATCTCTCTCAAGTTCTATCTTCAAGTTCTAAGTGTTCTTCATATATTCTACAAGTTCTAGTTACATAAAATCAAGAATACTTTCAAGTTTGCTAGCTCACTTCCAATCTTGTAAGGTGATCATCCAACCTCAAGAAATCTTTGTTTCTTACAGTAGGTTATCATTCTAATACAAGGTAATAATCATATTCAAACTTTGGTTCAATTTCTATAACTATAACAATCTTATTTCAAGTGATGATCTTACTTGAACTTGTTTTCGTGTCATGATTCTGCTTCAAGAACTTCGAGCCATCCAAGGATCCATTGAAGCTAGATCCATTTTTCTCTTTTCCAGTAGGTTTATCCAAGGAACTTAAGGTAGTAATTATGTTCATAACATCATTCGATTCATACATATAAAGCTATCTTATTCGAAGGTTTAAACTTGTAATCACTAGAACATAGTTTAGTTAATTCTAAACTTGTTCGCAAACAAAAGTTAATCCTTCTAACTTGACTTTTAAAATCAACTAAACACATGTTCTATATCTATATGATATGCTAACTTAATGATTTAAAACCTGGAAACACAAAAAAACACCGTAAAACCGGATTTATGCCGTCGTAGTAACACCGCGGGCTGTTTTGGGTTAGTTAATTAAAAACTATGATAAACTTTGATTTAAAAGTTGTTATTCTGAGAAAATGATTTTTATTATGAACATGAAACTATATCCAAAAATTATGGTTAAACTCAAAGTGGAAGTATGTTTTCTAAAATGGTCATCTAGACGTCGTTCTTTCGACTGAAATGACTACCTTTACAAAAACGACTTGTAACTTATTTTTCCGACGATAAACCTATAATTTTTCTGTTTAGATTCATAAAATAGAGTTCAATATGAAACCATAGCAATTTGATTCACTCAAAACGGATTTAAAATGAAGAAGTTATGGGTAAAACAAGATTGGATAATTTTTCTCATTTTAGCTACGTGAAAATTGGTAACAAATCTATTCCTACCATAACTTAATCAACTTGTATTGTATATTATGTAATCTTGAGATACCATAGACACGTATACAATGTTTTGACCTATCATGTCGACACATCTATATATATTTCGGAACAACCATAGACACTCTATATGTGAATGTTGGAGTTAGCTATACAGGGTTGAGGTTGATTCCAAAATATATATAGTTTGAGTTGTGATCAATACTGAGATACGTATACACTGGGTCGTGGATTGATTCAAGATAATATTTATCGATTTATTTCTGTACATCTAACTGTGGACAACTAGTTGTAGGTTACTAACGAGGACAGCTGACTTAATAAACTTAAAACATCAAAATATATTAAAAGTGTTGTAAATATATTTTGAACATACTTTGATATATATGTATATATTGTTATAGGTTCGTGAATCAACCAGTGGCCAAGTCTTACTTCCCGACGAAGTAAAAATCTGTGAAAGTGAGTTATAGTCCCACTTTTAAAATCTAATATTTTTGGGATGAGAATACATGCAGGTTTTATAAATGATTTACAAAATAGACACAAGTACGTGAAACTACATTCTATGGTTGAATTATCGAAATCGAATATGCCCCTTTTTATTAAGTCTGGTAATCTAAGAATTAGGGAACAGACACCCTAATTGACGCGAATCCTAAAGATAGATCTATTGGGCCTAACAAACCCCATCCAAAGTACCGGATGCTTTAGTACTTCGAAATTTATATCATATCCGAAGGGTGTCCCGGAATGATGGGGATATTCTTATATATGCATCTTGTTAATGTCGGTTACCAGGTGTTCACCATATGAATGATTTTTATCTCTATGTATGGGATGTGTATTGAAATATGAAATCTTGTGGTCTATTATTATGATTTGATATATATAGGTTAAACCTATAACTCACCAATATTTTTGTTGACGTTTTAAGCATGTTTATTCTCAGGTGATTATTAAGAGCTTCCGCTGTCACATACTTAAATAAGGACGAGATTTGGAGTCCATGCTTGTATGATATTGTGTAAAAACTGCATTCAAGAAACTTATTTTGTTGTAACATATTTGTATTGTAAACCATTATGTAATGGTCGTGTGTAAACAGGATATTTTAGATTATCATTATTTGATAATCTACATAAAGCTTTTTAAACCTTTATTGATGAAATAAAGGTTATGGTTTGTCTTAAAATGAATGCATCCTTTGAAAAACGTCTCATATAGAGGTCAAAACCTCGCAACGAAATCAATTAATATGGAACGTTTTTAATCAATAAGAACGGGACATTTCAGTAGTGACCCAAACTTTTCCATGTTTATATATATATTAAATTAAATTGTTATGATTAAGTGTTTCCAACATGTTAAGCAATCAAACTTGTTAAGACTTGATTAATTAATATAGGTTTCATATAGACAATTGACCACCCAAGTTGACCGGTGATTCACGAACGTTAAAACTTTTGAAAACTATATGATGACATATATATGGTTATATATATAGTTAACATGATATTATGATAAGTAAACATATCATTAAGTATATTAACAATGAACTACATATGTAAAAACAAGACTACTAACTTAATGATTTTGAAACGTGACATATATGTAACGATTATCGTTGTAATGACATTTAATGTATATATATCATATTAAGAGATATTAGTACATCATAATATCATGATAATATAATAATTTAAAATCTCATTTGATATTATAAACATTGGGTTAGCAACATTTAACAAGATCGTTAACCTAAAGGTTTCAAAACAACAATTACATGTAACGACTAACGATGACTTAACGACTCAGTTAAAATGTATATACATGTAGTGTTTTAATATGTATTCATACACTTTTGAAAGACTTCAAGACACTTATCAAAATACTTCTACTTAACAAAAATGCTTACAATTACATCCTCGTTCATTTTCATCAACAATTCTACTCGTATGCACCCGTATTTGTACTCGTACAATACACAGCTTTTAGATGTATGTACTATTGGTATATATGTAGTGACCCGAACTTTTCCATGTTTATATATATTAAATGAAATTGTTATTTACATGATTAAGTGTTTCCAACATGTTAAGCAATCAAACTTGTTAAGACTTGATTAATTGAAATAGGTTTCATATAGACAATTGACCACCCAAGTTGATCGGTGATTCACGAACGTTAAAACTTGTAAAAACTATACGATGACATATATATGGTTATATATATAGTTAACATGATTTTATTATAAGTATGTATCTCATTAGGTATTTTAACAATGAGTTATATACATAAAAATGAGACTATTAATTTAAGAAACTCGAAAACGATATATATAACGATTATCGTTATAACAACGTCTTACTATGTACATATGAATAATATTAAGATATTGATACACTTGGTTAATTATTTTAAATGATAAGTAAATATATTATTAAGTATATTAACAATGAAATACATATGTAAAAATAAGACTACAAACTTAATGATTTCGAAACGAGACATATATGTAACGATTATCGTTGTAAATACATTTAACTGTATATATATCATACTAAGATATATTATATATCATAATATCATGATAATATAACAATTTAACATCTCATTTGTTATAATAAACAATGGGTTAACAACATTCAACAAGATCGTTAACCTAAAGGTTTCAAAACAACGTTTACATGTAACGACTAACGATGACTTAACGACTCAGTTAAAATGTATATACATGTAGTGTTTTAATATGTATTTATACACTTTTGAAAGACTTCAAGACACTTATCAAAATACTTGTACTTAACAAAAATGCTTACAATTACATCCTCGTTCAGTTTCATCAACAATTCTACTCGTATGCACCCGTATTCGTACTCGTACAATACACAGCTTTTAGATGTATGTACTATTGGTATATACACTCCAATGATCAGCTCTTAGCAGCCCATGTGAGTCACCTAACACATGTGGGAACCATCATTTGGCAACTATCATGAAATATCTCATAAAATTACAAAAATATGAGTAATCGTTCATGACTTATTTACATGAAAACAAAATTACATATCCTTTATATCTAATCCATACACCAACGACCAAAAAAACCTACAAACACTTTCATTCTTCAATTTTCTTCATCTAATTGATTTCTCTCAAGTTTTATCTTCAAGTTCTAAGTGTTCTTCATAAATTCCAAAAGTTCTAGTTTCATAAAATCAAGAATACTTCCAAGATTGCAAGTTTACTTCCAAGTTTTCTAAATCCATTCCAAGTAATCATCCAAGATCAAGAAACCTTTGTTACTTATAGTAGGTTATATTTCTAATACAAGGTAATAATCATATTCAAACTTTAATTCAATTTCTATAACTATAACAATCTTATTTCGAGTGGAAATCTTACTTGAAATTGTTTTCGTGTCATGATTTTGCTTCAAGAACTTTCAAGCCATCCAAGGATCCTTTGAAGCTAGATCTATTTTTTTCATTTCCAGTAGGTTTATCCAAGAAAATTAAGGCAGTAATGATGTTCATAACATCATTCGATTCATACATATAAAGCTATCTTATTCGAAGGTTTAAACTTGTAATCACTAGAACATAGTTTAGTTAATTCTAAACTTGTTCGCAAATAAAAGTTAATCCTTCTAAATTGACTTTTAAAATAAACTAAACACATGTTCTATATCTATATGATATGCTAACTTAATGATTTAAAACCTGAAAACACGAAAAACACCGTAAAATCGGATTTACGCTGTCGTAGTAACACGCGGGCTGTTTTGGGTTAGTTAATTAAAAACTATGATAAACTTTGATTTAAAATTTGTTATTCTGGGAAAATGATTTTTATTATGAACATGAAAATATATCCAAAAATTATGGTTAAACTCAAAGTGGAAGTATGTTTTCTAAAATGGTCATCTAGACGTCGTTCTTTCGACTGAAATGACAACCTTTACAAAAATGACTTGTAACTTATTTTTCCGACTATAAACCTATACTTTTTCTGTTTAGATTCATAAAATAGAGTGCAATATGAAACCATAGCAATTTGATTCACTCCAAACGGATTTAAAATGAAGAAGTTATGGGTAAAACAAGATTGGATAATTTTTCTCATTTTAGCTACGTGAAAATTGGTAACAAATCTATTCCAACCATAACTTAATCAACTTGTATTGTATATTAAGTGATCTTGAGATACCATAGACACGTATACAATGTTTCGACCTATCATGTCGACACATCTATATATATTTCGGAACAACCATAGACACTCTATATGTGAATGTTGGAGTTAGCTATACATGGTTGAGGTTGATTCCAAAATATATATAGTTTGAGTTGTGATCAATACTGAGATACGTATACACTGGGTCGTGGATTGATTAAAGATAATATATATCAATTTTTTTCTGTACATCTAACGTTGGACAACTAGTTGTAGGTTACTAACGAGGACAGCTGACTTAATAAACTTAAAACATTAAAACGTATTAAAAATGTTGTAAGTATATTTTGAACATACTTTGATATATATGTACATACTTGTTATAGGTTCGTGAATCGACCAGTGGCCAAGTCTTACTTCCCGACGAAGTAAAAATCTGTGAAAGTGAGTTATAGTCCCACTTTTAAAATCTAATATTTTTGGGATGAGAATACATGCAGGTTTTATAAATGATTTACAAAATAGACACAAGTACGTGAAACTACATTCTATGGTTGAATTATCGAAATCGAATATGCCCCTTTTTATTAAGTATGGTAATCTAAGAATTAGGGAACAGACACCCTAATTGACACGAATCCTAAAGATAGATCTATTGGGCCTAACAAACCCCATCCAAAGTACCGGATGCTTTAGTACTTCGAAATTTATATCATATCCGAAGGGTGTCCCGGAATGATGGGGATATTCTTATATATACATCTTGTTAATGTCGGTTACCAGGTGTTCACCATATGAATGATTTTTATCTCTATGTATGGGATGTTTATTGAAATATGAAATCTTGTTGTCTATTGTTACGATTTGATATATATAGGTTAAACCTATAACTCACCAACATTTTTGTTGACGTTTAATGCATGTTTATTCTCAGGTGAATACTAAGAGCTTCCGCTGTTGCATACTAAAATAAGGACAAGATTTGGAGTCCATGTTTGTATGATATTGTGTAAAAACTGCATTCAAGAAACTGATTTCGATGTAACATATTTGTATTGTAAACCATTATGTAATGGTCGTGTGTAAACAGGATATTTTAGATTATCATTATTTTATAATCTACGTAAAGCTTTTTGAACCTTTATTTATGAAATAAAGGTTATGGTTTGTTTTAAAAATGAATGCAGTCTTTGAAAAACGTCTCATATAGAGGTCAAAACCTCGCAACGAAATCAATTAATATGGAACGTTTTTAATCAACAAGAACTGGACATTTCAATATATACTCCAATGATCAGCTCTTAGCAGCCCATGTGAGTCACCTAACACATGTGGGAACCATCATTTGGCAACTAACATGAAATATCTCATAAAATTACAAAAATATGAGTAATCATTCATGACTTATTTACATGAAAACAAAATTACATATCCTTTATATCTAATCCATACACCAACGACCAAAAACACCTATAAACACTTTCATTCTTCAATTTTCTTCATCTAATTGATCTCTCTCAAGTTCTATCTTCAAGTTCTAAGTGTTCTTCATAAATTCTACCAGTTCTAGTTTCATAAAATCTAGAATACTTCCAAGTTTGCTAGCTTACTTCCAATCTTGTAGAGTGATCATCCAACCTCAAGAAATCTTTCTTATTTATAGTAAGATATCTTTCTAATACAAGGTAATACTCATATTCAAACTTTGATTCAATTTCTATAACTATAACAATCTTATTTCGAGTGGAAATCTTACTTGAACTTATTTTCGTGTCATGATTCTGCTTCAAGAACTTTCAAGTCATTCAAGGATCCTTTGAAGCTAGATCCATTTTTCTCATTTCCAGTAGTTTTATCCAGAAAACTTGAGGTAGTAATGATGTTCATAACATCATTCGATTCATACATATAAAACTATCTTATTCAAAGGTTTAAACTTGAAATCACTAGAACATAGTTTAGTTAATTCTAAACTTGTTCACAAACAAAAGTTAATCCTTCTAACTTGACTTTTAAAATCAACTAAACACATGTTATATATCTATATGATATGCTAACTTAATGATTTAAAACCGAAAAACACGAAAAACACCGTAAAACCGGATATACGCCGTTGTAGTAACACCGCGGGCTGTTTTGGGTTTGATAATTAAAAACTATGATAAACTTTGATTTAAAAGTTGTTCTTCTGGGAAAATGATTTTTCTTATGAACATGAAACTATATCCAAAAATCATGGTTAAACTCAAAGTGGAAGTATGTTTTTCAAAATGGTCATCAAGACGTCGTTCTTTCGACTGAAATGACTACCTCTTACAAAAACGACTTGTAACTTATATTTCTGACTATAAACCTATACTTTTTCTGTTTAGATTCATAAAATAAAGTTCAATATGAAACCATAGCAATTTTATTCACTCAAAACGGATTTAAAATGAAGAAGTTATGGGTAAAACAAGATTGGATATTTTTTGATTTTAGTAGCTACGGGAAATATTAACAATTCTATACAAATCATATCCTAGCTAACTTATAATGTATTATACATATATTTTAATATATTATGTAATCTTGGGATACCATAGACACGTATGCAAATGTTTTGACATATCATATCGACCCATCTATATATATTATTTGGAACAACCATAGACACTCTATATGCAGTAATGTCGGAGTTAGCTATACAGGGTTGAGGTTGATTCCAAAAATATATATAGTTTGAGTTGTGATCTAGCCTGAGACGTTTATACACTGGGTCGTGGATTCATTCAAGATAATATATATCGATTTATTTCTGTACATCTAATTGTGTACAACTAGTTGTAGGTTACTAACGAGGACAGCTGACTTAATAAACTTAAAACATTAAAACGTATTAAAATATTGTAAATATATTTTGAACATACTTTGATATATATGTACATATTTGTTATAGGTTCGTGAATCGACCAGTGGCCAAGTCCTACTTCCCGACGAAGTAAAAATCTGTGAAAGTGAGTTATAGTCCCACTTTTTAAATCTAATATTTTTGGGATGAGAATACATGCAGGTTTTATAAATGATTTACAAAATAGACACAAGTACGTGAAACTACATTCTATGGTTGAATGATCGAAATCGAATATGCCCCTTTTTATTAAGTCTGGTAATCTAAGAATTAGGGAACAGAAACCCTAATTGACGCGAATCCTAAAGATAGATCTATTGGGCCTAACAAATGCCATCCAAAGTACCGGATGCTTTAGTACTTCAAAATTTATATCATATCCGAAGGGTGTCCCGGAATGATGGGGATATTCTAATATATGCATCTTGTTAATGTCGGTTACCAGGTGTTCACCATATGAATGATTTTTATCTCTATGTATGGGATGTATATTGAAATATGAAATCTTGTGGTCTATTGTTACGATTTGATATATATAGGTTAAACCTATAACTCACCAACATTTTTATTGACGTTTTAAGCATGTTTATTCTCAGGTGATTATTAAGAGCTTCCGCTGTCGCATACTTAAATAAGGACAAGATTTGGAGTCCATGCTTGTATGATATTGTGTAAAAACTGCATTCAAGAAACTTATTTCGTTGTAACATATTTATATTGTAAACCATTATGTAATAGTCGTGTGTAAACAGGATATTTTAGATTATCATTATTTGATAATCTATGTAAAGCTTTTTAAACCTTTATTGATGAAATAAAGGTTATGGTTTGTTTTAAAATAAATGCAGTCTTTGAAAAATGTCTCATATAGAGGTCAAAACCTTGCAACGAAATCAATTAATATGGAACGTTTATAATCAATATGAACGGGACATTTCAGTTGGTATCAGAGCGTTGGTCTTAGAGAACCAGAATTTTGCATTAGTGTGTCTTATCGAGTTTGTTAGGATGCATTAGTGAGTCTGGACTTCGACCGTGTTTACTTGAAAAATGATTGCTTAACAAATTTTGTTGGAAACTATATATTTTTAACATGTGAATATTATGTGATATATTAATCTCTTAACGCGTTTGATATTATGTGATAGATGTTTACCTCTAGAACAAGTCCCATTGACTCAACTAATAATAATGAAAAGTCAAATGTAAATTGGAATGATTCGTGGACTGATTCACAAGTTCCCGAAGAGGAACCGGAAGAAGAGTCAGAACCGGAAGAAGAATCGGAACCGGAAGAAGAAATAGAACCAGTGGGGGAAATAATAAAACGGTTAAGTAGAAGAAAATCCTCAACCAACCGACCAAAGTTAATTATGGTCAATGGTGTTTCCACCAAGGAAGCAAAGTATTGGGAGGATTACCAATTCTCCGATGAATCGGATCCCGACAAGGATTCCGATGATGTTATAGAAATTACCCCAACACAATTTAATAAGGCAAAAGAGAACAATAAGGGAAAGGGCATAAAAATAGAGAAATTTGATTCCAAACCCGATGAACTTTATATGTATCATCAACACCCGTATTTCTTAAGTTGTGACAATAACCCGGGAACCTCTAAACCACCAGGTTTTTCTAAACCAATGTGGAAAACGACGGCTCGTATTAGGGGAACATCATATATCCCTAGAAACTTGGCAAAACGAACCAAAACCGAAGAAGAAGAAACGAGCGAGTCGGAATAAGATAGTTGTATTAGTGTGGTGTAATATATGTAATATAGTGTGCTTATGCTTTATGATATACGTAAAAATTGCTTGTATTAATAAGTATTTTTTTTATGAATCTAACTCTTGTCTATTTTACAGTATAAAAACATAAAATGGATAGACAACCCAATATTTTAAGAGGCCTACCCGGAGACATGATTGATGAAATCTTGTCTAGAGTCGGTCAGAATTCCTCGGCACAACTATTTAAGGCGAGATCGGTTTGTAAGACATTCGAAGAACGTTCCAAGAATGCCTTGGTTTATAAAAGGCTTTCGTTCAAAAGATGGGGGATATCACATTGGGAAATCCATAAGTTACGATGTGTTTACTTTGACGCATATATTGCGGGGAACCCAAATGCTATTTTACGCAATGGGTTAAGAAATTATTTTGACTCAATATATCCGAATATAGAACTTCGTGATTTAGAAAAAGCGGTTAACATGCAACATAAAGAAGCATGTTATGCTTACGGGTTAATAATGTTCGCTTCTCACCAAAGTGAGAACAAGAACATCGGGCTACAACTATTAAACAAAATGTTCCCACAAGTGACGGAGTCGGTAATTGGGGTAAGAAATGAGGTTTTTATGTTATTACGAGACTGTTGGTCATTACGTAACCTTCATCCTTTTGACGACGTTACAACACATTGTCTTACTATCAGTCACAACGGTTATGTTCCACAAAACCAAGGATGGGAAGTGGTATTAGTAAAACCAGAATGCATGACTTGTTTCTGGACGTATGAATTACGTGTCTTTATTTCCTTTGCTGAACGCCTTATTTATTAACTAGAATTATCTTCGCAACTACTTTGTATCAAAGTTTTATGTGCTATATTTCATGCTATATGTAAAAAAAGCGGTATTGTAAGTTTGCAAGTTATTGTATAAAGGTTTGAATATGATACTTTTTTTTTTTGATTAATTTTTCATATAGAATTGTAGTAGTTGAAATGGTATGTTAGCTACTAAGTATGAACTTAACGGGTAGGTAATACCCGAATTAAAGAGTATAAAACGCTAATATGAAGAAAGAGCTTTTATAAATAAGTTCATATTACACTACGAAATACTATTGACTACTCTTGATATTCTATATGATTAACTCGTTTCATTTGACTATTTTGAAGGAAATGGCACTGACTACTCGACACACCTTGAATATGAGCGAAGAGGAATTTCGTGCCTTTCTTGCTTCAAACATAGCCGCAGTACAGGCTGCGCTACATACCAACAATAACCTTGGATCTAGCAGTACAGGAAATCATGTAGGATGCACCTACAAAGAATTCACTGCCTGCAAACCTTTGGAATTTGATGGAACCGAAGGATCGATTGGATTAAAACGGTGGACCGAGAAGGTCGAATTGGTGTTTGCCATAAGTAAGTGTACTGAAGAGGACAAAGTGAAGTACGCTACGAATACCTTCACAGGTTCTGCGTTAACATGGTGGAATACCTATCTAGAGCAAGTGGGACAAGATGATGCTTACGCACTACCGTGGTCAGCATTCAAGCACTTGATGAACGAGAAGTACCGTCCCAGAACCGAGGTCAATAAGCTCAAGACAAAACTTAGAGGGTTACGAACCCAAGGATTTGATATTACCACGTACGAAAGATGTCATGCCCCGTACAAAACCATCGTGTACGAATCATCAACAACAGGATCATTACAAGGTTAAGTACTATATGCTGTAATTAAAGAAGTTGCATTCACGATAAAAAGGTGATGTCATAACCGACATCAAATGTTTTACATTTCAAAAGCATGCTTCACTAAGTAGAAGCAAATAATAAGTGTATGTGACCACAATGGTCGTTACAAGTCATAGTTCAAAAGTAGAAATGTTTGAATGCAAAATAAAGTAGTTCATGCGATGACAACTCTAAGCAGCGGGTGTCTACAGCACAACTAGTACACAGCGGAAGCTAACCTCAAGCACCTGAGAAAAACATGCTTAAAAATGTCAACACAAAGGTTGGTGAGCTATAGTTTAAGTATAACAGTATGTAAGGTAGGCCACGAGATTTCAGTGCTACAACGAGCGTTTCAAAAGTATGTAAAAGTATATGCTAACCGTGGGCACTTGGTAAATAACTTAACGTTTATACCCCCTGAAAGTACACTTGGAAAGTGCGTATGTCTACGAAGTATTAAACACTCATTAAATGCTAGCGCTACTAGCCCGAGTGGGGATGTCAAACCCTATGAATCCATATCAAAGATTCGCGTTCACGGTTCAAAAACCAATGATTAAACGTTACCGAGCTAAAGGGAATGTTTATGCCGTTGTATAACCCACACATATATAAGTTTAAGTACTCGTGCCTAGTATGTAAAACATAAAATCCGCATGTATTCTCAGTTCCCAAAATAAGTTAAAGTAAAAAGGGAATGCTATAACTCACAATGATAATGTAGTCGTAAAGTCGGTTCGAAAAAGGTGTGCAAGTAATCGGTCCGAAGGTCCTCAACCTAAGGCAAATAATACTAAGTCAGTAAATCGTATTAATAGGTTTAAAAGTATGTATTTAAGGTCTTAAGGGTCATCATCATTCATCATTAAACAAAAGGCGTAAGGTAGGTTTCGTTTATGAAAGTAGTTTAAAACAAAGTCTGACTTCAGTCAGTCACCACGGCCTCTACCCTTACTGAATTAAGGTGAGACCAGTGGCCATGGCTCTTTCTATGAGTCCCTTAAGTGTGGTAAAACTTCCAGAAGCAAAATCGTCTTCGTTTGACCGTGGCGACGGTCTAAGTGCGAGTAGGTCAGAAATTTCTGCACAACGTTAAAGGACATAGTGACGATCGGAGGGCCATAAATCCTAAACCGTAACTCGGATTAAGACGAGTCCTATATGAAAAGTTATCTAATCGAAAAGTTCTATCTAAAAATCAAGGTTAGAACAGCCCAGGTCTACTGGTCTGTTACAGAAACATCAGATCAGTAGGTTTTGGACAGAAACAGTAAGTTTAAAAGGGTTCCGGTGGTCTTGGTGCTTGATGTTCATCATGGTTCTCATCCTTGATGCATATAGCTTCAAGTGTACAACTCATTGATGTATCTACATCATCTTAACCAAGTCTTGACCATCATAACCCTAGTGCAAGTCTAAGACATGAAGCACAACTCACTTAAGAGTTGTATGAAGTTTGATGAAAAGCTAATAACAAGTTACAAACTTGAAAGTAAACTAACTAATCAAGATCTTAAGATGTAGAACATAGTTCTTTAGTTAGATCTTGAAGATCCAAGACCCAAAAGTCTAGATCAAGCATAAGTATACAAAGTTATTTTTAAAGAAAACTTATTTACATGTTCTTGAACTTTTAAGTTAACTTTTAGTTCCAAGAGATATGAGATCAAGACTAACTTGTAGTACTTGACCATATAATCTAACTACATGAAATTAAAGTGCATAAAATGAAGAAGTAACTAAGTAAACATGTAATTTGTTCATGGTTGTTCATACTTTAAAGATTCAAACCAAAGTTTGATCTTTAGAAAGTAAACTTTAAAGTTTACTTCATGAACTTCAAGTATGTCTTTCAACCATGAACTTTATAATCTTTTGAAACAAGTAAGGTAGAACATAACTAGATAGATTATGTTCTTGTTGTTCTTGTTATAACAAGATAAAATTGAAGAATCAAACTAGTAAGTTTATTCTTGTAACATGAAAGTAAGTAGCAACAATTATCAAAGACAAGTAGTTAAACAATAATCAAGAACAAATAACAATTAACAAATGATGATGATGGATGACTTTAGGATTCGGTTTTCATTCAAGAAAGAAGAGGGAGAACAAGTTCAAGTTACTTACAAAGATAAGAGAAATGAGAGAAAAGTGAGAGAGAGATAAATGCAAGTTTGAGAGTGTTTGAAGTGTGAATGAAACAAGTGAAAGGAGTAATGAAATTTTGAAAACAAAATCCCTCATGTGGGGACTCCAAACCGACGGTTTGGTTAAGGGAGGAAGGGGAGGCAAAAACACACTAGATACTTGCATGATAAAGCCTTTAAAGTTGGATATTAGATGGTTGTTCATGGGGATTATGGCAACTAGATTCCAAATGAACCAAAACTAGCTAGTTAATGTTCAAGTATCACTTACACTTTCAAGACATGGGCTAAAAGGTCCATTAATAATGTAGGGTGGGCTTGTAAGCCCAAAGTCAAGTGTCCATTAACTTAAAACAAGCCCAAGTTCCAATAATAAGAAGTAAACCCAAATAAAGCCCAAGTAACTAACTAATAGCCTTAGTTAATTAAAATGATTAATAAATTTAATCATGAATGTAAATAATATCTAAAAATATTATTTGTGAAAGTTCCGGGTGTCACAAAGACGTTTCGGGCACTTAAAAGTCAAGTACGGGCAATCATAGCAACATGTAAATGTAATAACATACATTCGTTTAATCACACGTATTAATAATAGTAATTATTAATAAATAAATGTTGGAAATTCCAGGGTTGTTACATTACCCACCTGTTAAAGAAAATTTCGTCCTGAAATTTAAGCTGAGGTAGATGGAGGAGTCGGGAAAAGGTGAGGATACTTCCGCATCATTTGATCCTCTCACTCCCAAGTAAACTCAGGTCCTCGTTTGGCATTCCATCGCACTCGGACGATCGAAATCTTGTTGTGTTTCAAAGTTTTGATCTCACGATCCATAATTTCAACAGGTTCTTCCACAAAGTGAAGTTTGTCGCCAATCGTAAGTTCCTCAAGTGGTATGATAAGTTCCGGCGCAGCAAGACACTTCTTCAAGTTTGACACATGGAAGGTTGGATGAACTGAGCTCAATTGTGCTGGTAGATCCAATCGGTAAGCAACGGGTCCAACACGTTCCAAGATCTCAAAAGGACCAATGTATCGTGGGTTTAACTTTCCACGTTTTCCAAAACGGATCACACCTTTCCAAGGTGCAACCTTCAACATTACACGATCACCAACGTTGAATTCAAAGTCTTTACGTTTAAGATCAGCATAACTCTTTTGACGATCGCGGGCAGTCTTAAGTCTAGCTTGAATCTGAGCAATCTTCTCCATTGTTTCATGGACTACCTCGGGTCCGGTGATTTGCTTTTCGCCTACTTCAGCCCAACAAATAGGAGATCGGCACTTACGGCCATACAATGCTTCGAATGGTGCGGCATTAAGGCTAGAGTGATAACTGTTGTTGTACGAGAATTCGGCTAATGGCAAATGCCTTTCCCAGGCCTTTCCAAAATCAATGACGCATGCACGCAACATGTCTTCCAACGTCTGAATCGTTCGTTCACTTTTCCCGTCAGTCTGAGGATGATAAGCAGTACTCATGTCAAGACGAGTTCCCATGGCTTCTTGCAAAGAACGCCAAAATCTAGAGGCAAAACGGGGATCGCGATCGGAGATGATCGATAAAGGTACACCATGACGAGATACAACCTCCTTGATGTAAAGTTGAGCAAGTCTTTCCATTGTATCAGTTTCCTTCATCGCTAGGAAGTGTGCAGATTTGGTAAGGCGGTCAACAATAACCCAAATATTATCGTATCCGCCCACCGTCTTCGGCAGCTTAGTAATGAAATCCATTGTGATCCTTTCCCACTTCCATTGTGGGATTTCTGGCTGTTGAAGTAACCCAGAAGGTCTCTGATGTTCGGCCTTAACTTTCGAACAAGTCAAACACTTCCCAACATAAGTCGCAACGTCCTTCTTAAGATTCGGCCACCAATACTGTTCTTTAAGATCGTGGTACATTTTGCCCGCTCCAGGATGAATCGAATATCTCGATTTGTGTACTTCATCAAGTATAAGGTTCCGTAGATCTCCATAAAGAGGTACCCAAATTCTTCCGGCATAACATCGGAGTCCAGACTCCCTAACCTTGAATCGAGAGACAAGTATGTTCAAATGTTCGTGAGATATATTCTCCACCTTAAGAGCCTCATCTTGGGCTACTCTGATCTGGCTGTTAAGGTTCGAATGTATGGTGATGTTCAGAGCCCTAACACGAAGAGGTGCCGTCCTCTCCTTTCGGCTTAAAGCGTCAGCTACAACATTGGCCTTGCCAGGGTGATAACGGAGTTCACAATCGTAGTCGTTGAGCGTCTCGATCCATCGACACTGTCTCATATTCAGTTGCTTCTGATCAAAGATGTGCCGGAGACTCTTGTGATCGGTGAAGATAGTGCTCTTAGTTCCATACAAATAGTGTCTCCACAATTTAAGCGCAAAGACAACGGCTCCAAGTTCAAGATCATGTGTAGTGTAGTTTCTCTCGTGAATCTTCAATTGGCGGGAGGCATAGGCAATAACTTTTGATCGTTGCATCAGTACACAACCAAAACCACTCTTCGATGCATCACAATAAACAACAAAGTCGTCACTGCCTTCAGGAAGTGATAGGATAGGTGCGGTGGTTAACTTCTTCTTCAAAGTTTGAAATGCTGATTCGTGTGCGGGTTCCCAAATGAACTTCTTGCCCTTGTGAGTCAGTGCGGTCAAAGGACGCGCAATCAGAGAAAATCCTTCGATGAATCTTCGATAATAACCGGCGAGACCTAGGAATTGGCGAATATGCGTCGGAGTAGTGGGGGTCTCCCACTTGCTGATGGCTTCAATCTTGGCGGGATCAACTTTGATACCCTGGTCGCTTACAACATGACCCAAAAATTGTACTTCCTTCAACCAAAATTCACACTTGGAGAATTTGGCGTAAAGTTGCTCTTGTCTTAAGAGTTCAAGCACTAATCGGAGGTGTTGCTCATGTTCTTCTTCGCTCTTAGAGTAGATGAGGATATCATCTATGAAGACGATAACAAACTTGTCCAAGTAAGGCTTGCAGAAACGGTTCATGAGGTCCATGAACACGGCAGGTGCATTTAATAAACCGAATGGCATCACGAGAAACTCATAATGACCATAACGGGTCCTGAATGCAGTTTTCATCACGTCACTTTCCTTCACCCTCAGTTGGTGATATCTGGATCGCAAATCGATCTTTGAATAAACGCTCGATCCTTGTAGTTGATCAAAAAGATCGTCAATTCGTGGAAGAGGATACCGATTCTTGATAGTAAATTTGTTGAGTTCACGGTAGTCGATACACATACGGAAGGATCCATCCTTCTTCTTCACAAACAACACAGGTGCGCCCCAAGGCGAGAAGCTTGGTTGAATAAATCCTCGGTCTAACAGCTCTTGTAGTTGACTCTGTAATTCTTGCATCTCGGAAGGTGCGAGTCTATAAGGTACGCGAGCTACAGGTGCTGCTTCTGGCACTAAATCAATCTGAAACTCTACGGCTCTTTGCGGCGGAAATCCAGGCAATTCTTCTGGGAAGACATCAGAAAATTCGTTCACAATTCGAACGTCGTTCATGCTCTTCACCTTAGTTTCTACCGCTTTCACATGTGCTAGGACAGCAAAACGTCCCTTCTTCATAATCTTTTGCGCTTTCACGCAACTAATGAGGTTCAACTTCGAGGTACATCTCTCTCCATAGATAACCAGTGGATCACCATCTCCTTGTGGTATGCGAAGTGCTTTATCTCCACAGATAATATCGGCCTTTATCTTGCTCAACCAATCCATACCGACGATCACGTCAAAACTTCCCAGTTTGATAAGTATCAAATCAATTTCGAAATCTGCACCAGCTATGTTGATAATAGCTCCTCGACTAATGTGATCAACTTTTTCAAGTTTACCGTTGGCGACCTCGACAAGCATACTTTCTTTTAACAGGACTAATGACCAATTAATCTTATCGCAAAAATGTCTACATACATAACTTCTATCCGCACCAGTATTAAACAAGACAGAAGCTAAAAGATTGTTGATTGTGAATATACCTGTCACCAAGTCGGGGTTATCGCGTGCATCCCTTGCATTAACATTAAAAGCTCTACCACGGGGTGGCCCACCATCTTTTCACTTGTTTAGGCACGCATTTCTGAAATGGCCCGTCTGTCCGCATTCGTAGCACTTCTTTGGTCCATTGGTGTTTGGCTTCCCATTCAAAGTAGTGACCTTGCAGTCCTTCCCGATGTGCCCAGCCCGTTGGCACTTCTCACAGACAACATTGCAATACCCAGTGTGGTGCTTGTAACACCTCTTGCATTGTGGTAAGGTTCCTTTGTAGTTCGGGTTGGTGTTGGTGTTGTTGTTGGGATTAGGGTTTCCACCGTTGTTGTGCCTCTTGGCGGGGGTTTGATCATAGTTTCTCCCCCTGTTGTTGTTGTTGTTGTTGTTGTTGCTGTTGTTGTGGTTGTTATGGTTGTTGTCCCATTTCCTCTTTTCGCTACTACCAGCTTCAAACTTAGCCTTCTCTGGCTCATCAATAAGAATCTGATTCATGAGAGTATGTGCCATGCGCATTGCTTCGGGAACATTCGGTGGTTTGGATGAGGTGACATTTCCTTTGATGGACTTAGGGAGTCCCGAGAAGTATTTCTCCATGCGCTTGAATTCGGGGGTGACCATGGTAGGACACATCAGTGCTAACTCCAAAAACCTACGATTGTAACTGTTAAGGTCGTTCCCTACGGCCTTCAACTGCATGAATTCAATTTCCATCTTCTGAATTTCGGTTCTCGGACAATACTCATCAATCATAGCCGCCTTGAATTCCTCCCATGACGTAGCATACGCCTCATCGATACCTTTTGCTTGAGCTAACGTGTTCCACCACGTTAGCGCGCTGTCAGATAGCGTGCAAGATGCAAACTTGGTCTTATTGTCCTCCAAACAGTTGCTAACTCGGAATACCAATTCAAGTTTCTCGAACCATCTGGTGAGACCAACTGGTCCCTCGGTGCCGCTGAAGTTATGCGGTTTGCAGCTCTGGAATTCCTTGTATGTACACCCATTTTGAACGGGTGGAATAACCGGTGGTGGTGACGGTGGAGCTTCGAGATTTCTTTCTGCTAGGGTTGCAGCGACCCATTCGTTGATCATGTCCTCAATCTGGGCGGCGGTAGGTGTGGATCTTCCGTTAGCCATGGTATTCTAAACAAAAATTTTGACTCAAGTCAAAATCCAGTATGAAAGTAGTAATAATACAGTATATAGTGACCAACATGGAATCAAAACATCACATGTTATTAAATAATGCATCTAGGTACAAAACCACAGAATCATCGTACAACAATGTAAATAGAACATCGTGCAAGAATTAAATAATGCAAAGTTCCATTCATTAATAATAATAAGTTTCATACATCAGAATAAGTTCGTACAATATATATGAAATACATGAAACTATATCTAGATTACATCATGAAATCTAAATACAAGGTCCTACGGTGAAGGCGGGTGAACTGCTCCTCGAGCCAACTGCTCCTCGAGCTCAATGACTCGAGCTCGGAGAGACTCAATCTCCCTCATCAGTTCCTCGTTAGAGGGAGCTGGTGGGGTAGGCGGTGCAGGTGGGGCGGGTGGTGCGGGTGGTGCCGGTGGTGCTGATGTAGATGGTCCGGCTCTGGATGTAGACGGTACGTCCCTAGATGTAAGTGGTCCGTATCTAAATCTAGGTGGTACGGTTCCAGGAATAGTCAATACGTAACAGGGAACCTTACGTATCTGTGGTTCGGCAGGGTATGGCACAACTCGTTTACGAGCAGTAACCCTACGACAATGGCCAAATGCGTCAGTAAAAGCACGACCTCCATTCACCCCTGGAATGACGGTGCCGTCGAAACGGTACCGCTTCTTCGGCGGGGTGGAGGGTGCCTGAATAGGTCTATCAGTAGGATCCTCATCATCGCTGGAGTCATCTGATGATGAAGAATCGGCGGATGATGAGTCATCCGAATCGTGTGGTGGTGACACTGGTGGCTGAGCTGGTAATCCGAAGCGTCCGAAGGCGGCCAACATCTGTCTGTGTCTGCCTGGCGGAATCACGACTAAACGTCCGTCGGGAGTGCGTCAGCAAGACGTGCGCATGTGGTTACGAAACGGCCCTTCCCCGAACTCCGCGGGGATCTCAATACCACCAATGCGGGGCTGTGACCTCGAGGGTCTGGGAGCAGACACTGGGGCAGGTGCACTAGTACCAGCTCCGGAAGTGGAAGCGCCGGGATCACTAGTGGGTGTCGGGACCGTCGTATCGGCAGTAGCAGCAGCAGGTGTAGCAGTAGGTAGGGCGACGGGGTCTGAGTCTGTACTGCCCGAAATGCCAGCAGGTGGAACATCCGACATCTGAACAAGGAAAAATAAATTTTCCATGTCAGTATGTCATAAAGCAAGCAAATAATAGGCCAACAGTTTAAATCATGTATAACGGTAACTAGCATGGCAATAACAGTAATTCGTATGAAAGTAGCATGCAATCGAAAGCAAGTAGCATCATGCAGTAGTGAAATCATGTAGTAGCATACGGCATATAGCGGAAAAAGTAAGCAGTAGCATGCAGTAAATTCAGCGAAAACAAGTAAACTAGCAAGTTGTAGATTAGTCCTATTAGTGAATCCTACTCGGGTCGGTCTTAGACTCACTAATGCAACCTAATTCCCTACAACCAATGCTCTGATACCAAATGTCATGCCCCGTACAAAACCATCGTGTACGAATCATCAACAACAGGATCATTACAAGGTTAAGTACTATATGCTGTAATTAAAGAAGTTGCATTCACGATAAAAAGGTGATGTCATAACCGACATCAAATGTTTTACATTTCAAAAGCATGCTTCACTAAGTAGAAGCAAATAATAAGTGTATGTGACCACAATGGTCGTTACAAGTCATAGTTCAAAAGTACGAATGTTTGAATGCAAAATAAAGTAGTTCATGCGATGACAACTCTAAGAAGCGGGTGTCTACAGCACGACTAGTACACAGTGGAAGCTAACCTCAAGCACCTGAGAAAAACATGCTTAAAAACGTCAACACAAAGGTTGGTGAGTTATATTTTAAGTATAACAGTATGTAAGGTAGGCCACGAGATTTCAGTGCTACAACGAGCGTTTCGAAAGTATATAAAAGTATATGCTAACCGTGGGCACTTGGTAACTAACTTAACGTTTATACCCCCTGAAAGTACACTTGGCAAGTGCGTATGTCTACGAAGTATTAAACACTCGTTAAATGCTAGCGCTGCTAGCCCGAGTGGGGATGTCAAACCCTATGGATCCATATCTAAGATTCGCGTTCACGGTTCAAAAACCAATGATTAAACGTTACCGAGCTAAAGGGAATGTTTATGCCGTTGTATAACCCACACATATATAAGTTTAAGTACTCGTGCCTAGTATGTAAAACATAAAATCTTCATGTATTCTCAGTTCCCAAAATAAGTTAAAGTAAAAAGGGAATGCTATAACTCACAATGATAATGTAGTCGTAAAGTCGGTTCGGAAAAGGTGTGCAAGTAATCGGTCCGAAGGTCCTCAACCTAAGGCAAATAATACTATGTCAGTAAATCAACTTAATAGGTTTAAAAGTATGTATTTAAGGTCTTAAGGGTCATCATCATTCATCATTAAACAAAAGGCGTAAGGTAGGTTTCGTTTATGAAAGTAGTTTAAACAAAAGTCTGACTTCAGTCAGTCACCACGGCCTCTACCCTTACTGAATTAAGGTGAGACCAGTGGCCATGGCTCCGTCTATGAGTCCCTTAAGTGTGGTAAAAATTCCAGAAGCAAACTCGTCTTCGTTTGACCGTGGAGACGGTCTAAGTGCGAGTAGGTCAGAAATTTCTGCACAACGTTAAAGGACATAGTGACGATCGGAGGGCCATAAATCCTAAACCGTAACTCGGATTAAGACGAGTCCTATATGAAAAGTTATCTAATCGAAAAGTTCTATCTAAAAATCAAGGGTAGAACAGCCCAGGTCTACTGGTCTGTTACAGAAACATCAGATCAGTAGGTTTTGGACAGAAACAGTAAGTTTAAAAGGGTTCCGGTGGTCTTGGTGCTTGATGTTCATCATGGTTCTCATCCTTGATGCATATAGCTTCAAGTGTACAACTCATTGATGTATCTACATCATCTTAACCAAGTCTTGACCATCATAACCCTAGTGCAAGTCTAAGACATGAAGCACAACTCACTTAAGAGTTGTATGAAGTTTGATGAACCAAAGTTATATCAAAGTCTTAGATCTAACACCTACATGAACTTTAAAGCTAATAACAAGTTACAAACTTGAAAGTAAACTAACTAATCAAGATCTTAAGATGTAGAACATAGTTCTTTAGTTAGATCTTGAAGATCCAAGACCCAAAAGTCTAGATCAAGCATAAGTATACAAAGTTATTTTTAAAGAAAACTTATTTACATGTTCTTGAACTTTTAAGTTAACTTTTAGTTCCAAGAGATATGAGATCAAGACTAACTTGTAGTACTTGACCATATAATCTAAC
Source organism: Rutidosis leptorrhynchoides (assembly GCF_046630445.1). NCBI lineage: Eukaryota > Viridiplantae > Streptophyta > Magnoliopsida > Asterales > Asteraceae > Rutidosis > Rutidosis leptorrhynchoides. The sequence goes on along the minus strand of NC_092340.1, from coordinate 261,935,368 downwards.
TACATGAAATTAAAGTGCATAAAATGAAGAAGTAACTAAGTAAACATGTAATTTGTTCATGGTTGTTCATACTTTAAAGATTCAAACCAAAGTTTGATCTTTAGAAAGTAAACTTTAAAGTTTACTTCATGAACTTCAAGTATGTCTTTCAACCATGAACTTTATAATCTTTTGAAACAAGTAAGGTAGAACATAACTAGATAGATTATGTTCTTGTTGTTCTTGTTATAACAAGATAAAATTGAAGAATCAAACTAGTAAGTTTATTCTTGTAACATGAAAGTACGTAGCAACAATTATCAAAGACAAGTAGTTAAACAATAATCAAGAACAAGTAACAATTAACAAATGATGATGATGGATGACTTTAGGATTCGGTTTTCATTCAAGAAAGAAGAGGGAGAACAAGTTCAAGTTACTTACAAAGATAAGAGAAATGAGAGAAAAGTGAGAGAGAGAGAGAGAGAAATGCAAGTTTGAGAGTGTTTGAAGTGTGAATGAAACAAGTGAAAGGAGTAATGAAGTTTTGAAAACAAAATCCCTCATGTGGGGACTCCAAACCGACGGTTTGGTTAAGGGAGGAAGGGGAGGCAAAAACACACTAGATACTTGCATGATAAAGCCTTTAAAGTTGGATATTAGATGGTTGTTCATGGGGATTATGGCAACTAGATTCCAAATGAACCAAAACTGGCTAGTTAATGTTCAAGTATCACTTACACTTTCAAGACATGGGCTAAAAGGTCCATTAATAATGTAGGGTGGGCTTGTAAGCCCAAAGTCAAGTGTCCATCAACTTAAAACAAGCCCAAGTTCCAATAATAACAAGTGAACCCAAATAAAGCCCAAGTAACTAACTAATAGTCTTAGTTAATTAAAATGATTAATAAATTTAATCATTAATGTAAATAATAACTAAAAAATATTATTCGTGAAAGTTCCGGGTGTCACAAAGACGTTTCGGGCACTTAAAAGTCAAGTACGGGCAATCATAGCAACATGTAAATGTAATAACATACATTCGTTTAATCACACGTATTAATAATAGTAATTATTAATAAATAAATGTTGGAAATTCCAGGGTCGTTACAAAAGACGATTCACAGAATTATGCCTATTGTGTCCGGGAGCGTTCGAAGATGAGGAAGAGAAGATCGACGCGTTTGTGAAAGGATTACCGGAAAGAATCCAAGAAGATATAAGTTCACACGAGCCCGCCTCCATACAACAGGCATGTAGAATGGCTCATAAACTAGTGAACCAGGTTGAAGAAAGAATTAAAGAACAGACTGCTGAAGAGGCCAATGTGAAGCAAGTCAAAAGAAAGTGGGAGGAAAACGGTGATAAGAATCACCAATACAACAACAACAGCAATTACAACAATAATCGCAACAACTATCCCAACAATCGCAACATCAATCGCAACTACAACAAATGGCCCAACAACAACAACAACAACAGCAACTACAACAATCATCCCAACAATAATAATAACCGCAACAAAAACAATCAGAAGCAGCTATGCCAAAGGTGTGAAAAGTATCACTCAGGGTTCTGCACCAAATTTTGCAACAAGTGTAAAAGAAATGGTCATAGCGCGGCGAAGTGTGAGGTCTACGGACCAGGGGTTAACAGAACGAAAGGAACGAATGGTGTCGGAACGAGTAATGGCGGAGCAAGTAGTGTCGGAGCAAGTTATGCCAATGTAGTTTGTTATAAATGTGGAAAACCGGGCCACATTATTAGAAATTTCCCGAACCAGGAGAACACGAATGGACAAGGCCGCGGAAGAGTTTTCAATATTAATGCGGCAGAGACACAGGAAGACCCGGAGCTTGTTACGGGTATGTTTCTTATTGACAATAAATCTGCTTACGTTTTATTTGATTCGGGTGCGGATAGAAGCTATATGAGTAGAGATTTTTGTGCTAAATTAAGTTGTCCATTGACGCCTTTGGATAGTAAATTTTTACTCGAATTAGCAAATGATAAATTAATTTCAGCAGATAATATATGTCGGAATCGAGAAATTAAACTGGTTAGCGAAACATTTAAGATTGACTTGATACCAGTAGAGTTAGGGAGTTTGGATGTGATAATCGGTATGGACTTGTTGAAAGAAGTGAAAGCAGAGATCGTTTGTTACAAAAATGCAATTCGCATTATACGAGAAAAAGGAAAACCCTTAATGGTGTACGGAGAAAAGGGCAACACGAAGCTACATCTTATTAGTAATTTGAAGGCACAAAAACTAATAAGAAAAGGTTGCTATGCTGTTCTAGCACACGTCGAGAAAGTACAAACTGAAGAAAAGAGCATCAATGATGTTCTCGTCGCAAAAGAATTTCCCGATGTATTTTCGAAAGAATTACCGGGATTACCCCCACATCGATCCGTTGAATTTCAAATAGATCTTGTACCAGGAGCTGCACCAATAGCTCGTGCTCCTTACAGACTCGCACCCAGTGAGATGAAAGAACTGCAAAGCCAACTACAAGAACTATTAGAACGTAGTTTCATTCGACCAAGCACATCACCATGGGGAGCTCCTGTTTTGTTTGTCAAGAAGAAGGATGGTACATTCAGGTTGTGTATCGACTACCGAGAGTTGAACAAACTTACCATCAAGAACCGCTACCCACTACCGAGAATCGACGACTTATTTGATCAACTACAAGGCTCGTCTATTTATTCAAAGATTGACTTACGTTCCGGGTATCATCAAATGCGGGTGAAAGAAGATGATATTCCAAAGACTGCTTTCAGAACACGTTACAGTCATTACGAGTTTATGGTTATGCCGTTTGGTTTAACTAATGCACCAGCTATGTTCATGGACCTTATGAACCGAGTGTGTGGACCATACCTTGACAAGTTTGTCATTGTTTTCATTGATGACATACTTATTTACTCAAAGAATGACCAAGAACACGGTGAACATTTGAGAAAAGTGCTAGAAGTATTGAGGAAAGAAAAACTGTACGCTAAGTTTTCAAAGTGTGAATTTTGGTTGGAAGAAGTTCAATTCCCCGGTCACATAGTGAACAAAGAAGGTATCCAGGTGGACCCGGCAAAGATCGAAACCGTTGAAAAGTGGGAAACCCCGAAAACTCCGAAACACATACGCCAGTTTTTAGGACTAGCTGGTTACTACAGAAGGTTCATCCAAGACTTTTCCAGAATAGTAAAACCCTTGACTGCATTAACGCATAAAGGGAAGAAATTTGAATGGAAGGATGAACAAGAAAAAGCGTTTCAGTTATTGAAGAAAAAACTAACTATGGCACCTATATTGTCATTGCCTGAAGGGAATGATGATTTTGTGATTTATTGTTACGCATCAAAGCAAGGTCTCGGTTGTGTATTAATGCAACGAACGAAGGTGATTGCTTATGCGTCTAGACAATTGAAGATTCATGAACAAAATTATACGACGCATGATTTGGAATTAGGCGCGGTTGTTTTTGCATTAAAGACTTGGAGGCACTACTTATATGGGGTCAAAAGTATTATATATACTGACCACAAAAGTCTTCAACACATATTTAATCAGAAACAACTGAATATGAGGCAGCGTAGGTGGATTGAATTGTTGAATGATTAGGACTTTGAGATTCGTTACCACCAGGGGAAGGCAAATGTGGTAGCTGACGCCTTGAGCAGGAAGGACAGAGAACCCATTCGAGTAAAATCTATGAATATAATGATTCACAATAACCTTACTACTCAAATAAAGGAGGCGCAACAAGGAGTTTTAAAAGAGGGAAATTTAAAGGATGAAATACCCAATGGATCGGAGAAGCATCTTAATATTCGGGAAGATGGAACCCGGTATAGGGCTGAAAGAATTTGGGTACCAAAATTTGGAGATATGAGAGAAATGGTACTTAGAGAAGCTCATAAAACCAGATACTCAATACATCCTGGAACGGGGAAGATGTACAAGGATCTTAAGAAACATTTTTAGTGGCCAGGTATGAAAGCCGATATTGCTAAATATGTAGGAGAATGTTTGAAGTGTTCTAAGGTCAAAGCTGAGCATCAGAAACCATTAGGTCTACTACAACAACCTGAAATCCCGGAATGGAAATGGGAAAACATTACCATGGATTTCATTACTAAATTGCCAAGGACTGCAAGTGGTTATGATACTATTTGGGTAATAGTTGATCGTCTAACCAAGTCAGCACACTTCCTGCCAATAAGAGAAGATGACAAGATAGAGAATTTAGCACGACTGTATTTGAAGGAAGTTGTCTCCAGACATGGAATACCAATCTCTATTATCTCTGATAGGGATGGTAGATTTATTTCAAGATTCTGGCAGACATTACAGCAAGCATTAGGAACTCGTCTAGACATGAGTACTGCCTATCATCCACAAAATGATGGGCAGAGTGAAAGGACGATACAAACGCTTGAAGATATGCTACGAGCATGTGTTATTGATTTCGGAAACAGTTGGGATCGACATCTACCATTAGCAGAATTTTCCTACAACAACAGCTATCATTCAAGCATTGAGATGGCGCCATTTGAAGCACTTTATGGTAGAAATTGCAGGTCTCCGATTTGTTGGAGTGAAGTGGGGGATAGACAGATTACGGGTCCAGAGATAATACAAGAAACTACCGAGAAGATCATCCAAATTCAATAACGGTTGAAAACCGCCCAAAGTCGACAAAAGAGCTACGCCGACATTAAAAGAAAAGACATAGAATTTGAAATTGGAGAGATGGTCATGCTTAAGGTTGTACCTTGGAAAGGTGTTATTCGATTTGGTAAACGAGGAAAATTAAATCCAAGGTATATTGGACCATTCAAGATTATTGATCGTGTCGGACCAGTAGCTTACCGACTTGAGTTACCTCAACAACTTGCGAATGTACATAACACTTTCCACGTCTCGAATTTGAAGAAATGTTTTGCTAAAGAAGATCTCACTATTCCGTTGGACGAAATCCAAATCAATAAAAAACTTCAATTCATTGAAGAACCCGTCGAAATAATAGATCGTGAGGTTAAGAGACTTAAACAAAACAAGATACCGATTGTTAAGGTTCGATGGAATGCTCGTAGAGGACCCGAGTTCTCCTGGGAGCGTGAAGATCAGATGAATAAGAAATACCCGCATTTATTTCCAGAAGATACGTCAACACCTCCAACTGCTTAAAATTTCGGGATGAAATTTATTTAACGGGTAGGTACTGTAGTGACCCGAACTTTTCCATGTTTATATATATATTAAATGAAATTGTTATGATTAAGTGTTTCCAACATGTTAAGCAATCAAACTTGTTAAGACTTGATTAATTGAAATAGGTTTCATATAGACAATTGACCACCCAAGTTGACCGGTGATTCACGAACTTTAAAACTTTTAAAAACTATATGATGACATATATATGGTTATATATATAGTTAACATGATATTATGATAAGTAAACATATCATTAAGTATTTTAACAATGAACTACATATGTAAAAACAAGACTACTAACTTAATGATTTTGAAACGAGACATATATGTAACGATTATCGTTGTAACGACATTTAATGTATATATATATCATATTAAGAGATATTCGTGCATCATAATATCATGATAATATAATAATTTAAAATCTCATTCGATATTATAAAAATTGGGTTAACAACATTTAACAAGATCGTTAACCTAAAGGTTTCAAAACAACACTTACATGTAACGACTAACGATGACTTAACGACTCAGTTAAAATGTATATACATGTAGTGTTTTAATATGTATTCATACACTTTTTAAAGACTTCAAGAAACTTATCAAAATACTTCTACTTAACAAAAATGCTTACAATTACATCCTCGTTCAGTTTCATCAACAATTCTATTCGTATGCACTCGTATTCGTACTCGTACAATACACAGCTTTTAGATGTATGTACTATTGGTATATATACTCCAATTATTAGCTCTTAGAAGCCCATATGAGTCACCTAACACATGTGGGAACCATCATTTGGCAACTAGCATGAAATATCTCATAAAATTACAAAAATATGAGTAATCATTCATGACTTATTTACATGAAAACAAAATTACATATCCTTTATATCTAATCCATACACCAACCACCAAAAACACCTACAAACACTTTAATTCTTCAATTTTCTTCATCTAATTGATCTCTCTCAAGTTCTATCTTCAAGTTCTAAGTGTTCTTCATAAATTATACAAGTTCTAGTTTCATAAAATCAAGAATACTTCCAAGTTTGCTAGCTTACTTCCAATCTTGTAGAGTGATCATCTAACCTCAAGAAATCTTTCTTATTTATAGTAATATATCTTTCTAATACAAGGTAATACTCATATTCAAACTTTGATTCAATTTCTATAACTATAACAATCTTATTTCGAGTGGAAATCTTACTTGAACTTGTTTTCGTGTCATGATTCTGCTTCAAGAACTTTCAAGCCATCCAAGGATCCTTTGAAGCTAGATCCATTTTTCTCATTTCCAGTAGTTTTATCCAAAAAACTTGAGGTAGTAATGATGTTCATAACATCATTCGATTCATACATATAAAACTATCTTATTCGAAGGTTTAAACTTGAAATCACTAGAACATAGTTTAGTTAATTCTAAACTTGTTAGCAAACAAAAGTTAATCCTTATAACTTGACTTTTAAAATCAACTAAACACATGTTCTATATCTATATGATATGCTAACTTAATGATTTAAAACCGGAAAACACGAAAAACACCGTAAAACCGGATATACGCCGTTTTAGTAACACCGCGGGCTGTTTTGGGTTTGATAATTAAAAACTATGATAAACATTGATTTAAAAGTTGTTCTTCTAGGAAAATGATTTTTCTTATGAACATGAAACTATATCCAAAAATCATGGTTAAACTCAAAGTGGAAGTATGTTTTTCAAAATGGTCATCAAGACGTCGTTCTTTCGACTGAAATGACTACCTCTTACAAAAACGACTTGTAACTTATATTTCTGACTATAAACCTATACTTTTTCTGTTTAGATTCATAAAATAGAGTTCAATATGAAACCATAGCAATTTTATTCACTCAAAACGGATTTAAAATGAAGAAGTTATGGGTAAAACAAGATTGGATATTTTTTGATTTTAGTAGCTACGGGAAATATTAACAATTCTATACAAATCATATCCTAGCTAACTTATATTGTATTATACATATATTCTAATATATTATGTAATCTTGGGATACCATAGACATGTATGCAAATGTTTTGACATATCATATCGACCCATCTATATATATTATTTGGAACAACCATAGACACTCTATATGCAGTAATGTCGTAGTTAGCTATACAGAGTTGAGGTTGATTCCAAAAATATATATAGTTTGAGTTATGATCTAGCCTGAGACGTGTATACATTGGGTCGTGGATTGATTCAAGATAATATATATCGATTTATTTCTGTACATCTAATTGTGGACAACTAGTTGTAGGTTACTAACGAGGACAGCTGACTTAATAAACTTAAAACATTAAAACATATTAAAAATGTTGTAAATATATTTTGAACATACTTTGATATATATGTACATATTTTTTATAGGTTCGTGAATCGACCAGTGGTCAAGTCTTACTTCCCGACGAAGTAAAAATCTGTGAAAGTGAGTTATAGTCCCACTTTTAAAATCTAATATTTTTTGGGATGAGAATACATGTAGGTTTTATAAATGATTTACAAAATAGACACAAGTACGTGAAACTACATTATATGGTTGAATGATCGAAATCGAATATGCCCCTTTTTATTAAGTCTGGTAATCTAAGAATTAGGGAACAGACACCCTAATTGATACGAATCCTAAAGATAGATCTATTGGGCCTAACAAACCCCATCCAAAGTACCGGATGCTTTAGTACTTCGAAATTTATATCATATCCGAAGGGTGTCCCGGAATGATGGGGATATTCTTATATATGCATCTTGTTAATGTCGGTTACCAGGTGTTCACCATATGAATGATTTTTATCTCTATGTATGGGATGTGTATTGAAATATGAAATCTTGTGGTCTATTATTACGATTTGATATATATATATAGGTTAAACCTATAACTCACCAACATTTTTGTTGACGTTTTAAGCATGTTTATTCTCAGGTGATTATTAAGAGCTTCCGCTGTCGCATACTTAAATAAGGACGAGATTTGGAGTCCATGCTTGTATGATATTGTGTAAAAACTGCATTCAAGAAACTTATTTTGTTGTAACATATTTGTATTGTAAACCATTATGTAATAGTCGTGTGTAAACAGGATATTTTAGATTATCATTATTTGATAATCTACGTGAAGCTTTTTAAACCTTTATTGATGAAATAAAGGTTATGGTTTGTTTTAAAATGAATGCAGTCTTTGAAAAACGTCTCATATAGAGGTCAAAACCTCGCAACGAAATCAATTAATATGGAATGTTTATAATCAATATGAACGGGACATTTCAAGTGCAATGTGTTGAAATGAATGAGTAGCCATCTCTATCTATCTATATGTATAATATGTATATTACACAAGTGGTAGATATTATATTATGTCACTTTATATATATAGTATAATATATCACTTAATTGAACGTGGGAATTGAAACATTAAGAAAGTAATCAACTTAAATAATATGAGTTAGCAGCCTATTCATTTGTTTGATAGTACCGACTGTTTTCACAGACTATTATTTCGTACTCCGTTGTTCACTCAGTGGCGAATAAAAGTGTTCAGAAAAATCCCATATTTTTAAATTAACTATATTTATTTATTTTGGTCATTATGGTATAAAATTCAGTCATTAACTATTAAATAAAAATTACATTAATTATTCACTCCCAACCTCAAGTAAAATATAAAAAGTTTTAAAATTTAATAACTAGGTCCTAAATACATTTTTAGTAAGTCTAAAGTTTATAGAACTCATTTCCGAATCACCGTTTATTTTAAAATTATATAAGTTTAAATTTTAACTTGCTTAATATTAATCGAATGACAATTGAGTGTTACAATCATTTAATATTTATTTTACTATACTTTATTTATATATATAGTTATGTTGTGAATAATAATTATTATAATATTCTATTTTTATTTTATTTTACATAATTCGTTTTAATAACAACAACATATAATGTTTTATTAATATATCTCAATTTAATAATCACACACACACACACACACACAGATATATATATATATATATATATATATATATATATATATATATATATATATATATATATATATATACACACATAATAGTTCGTGAATCGTCGAGCATAGTCAATGGGTAATTGAATACATAAACATAGTTCAAAGTTTTTGAGATTTCAACGTTACAGACTTTGCTTATCATGTCAGAATAATATAAAGATAAAGTTTAAATTTGGTCAGAAATTTTCGGGTTGTCACAAAGGGCGAGTCTTGTACTTTGTAACTAGAAGCATAAGCTAGCTAGGCTATCTTCTTCCTTAAAGGGAACTATAAAGTTGATTAATTCCATTGGAAATTAATACTTTTTCAAGGTGAAGACAAGTTGATCTATGTTAGAGGTAATCTTTAAAAGGGATTGAAAGATTAGTTTTGTTGTCTACAAAGGAGTACAAGACTTGTAAATCGGATCTCTACCGGATTCGGATAAAAGGCTTAATGAAGCAAAACTCCCGATTAGTGAATCGAGAAGTAGATTAAGGTGGATTAGTTAACATCCACCCGAACCACTATAAATCCTTGTGTTTATGTTCTTTACTTTACTTTCCGCATTACTTCAAACATAAACACTACACACATTGAGTTTGAATTGATTAAGTTGATCATGGATTGTTCAAATCTTGTTGATCATCGAAAAAGTTTTAAAAAACGTATTAAGTAACTATTCAACCCCCCATCTAGTTACTTACAATTGGTATCAAAGCGGTTGCTCGAGCCTTTGCTCCCAAAACATTTTTGATTGAGTCAAAAATCAATTTGTGCAAAAACCCGAGTCAAAAGTTCTTGGGATCAACTAAAACAATGGCATACCTTGAAGGATTGGCTAGAGAAGCATCAATCTTTGATAAAGAGGATGCCTATGTGTGGAAAATAAGATTAGAGACCTATGTCAAGTCAAAGGATTATGACATGTGGAGGATCATCAAGGGAGGAAACCTTATTCCTCAAGAATCTTTAAATGTGGTGAACTCAACATTCCAAAATGGTGAAGTAATGAACAAAGTGCTAAAGCAATTTGATGTTATATCACTACTTCATAGATTTCTTCCATGTGAAGAAATGATCAAAATGCTTTCATGTGAAAGTACAAAGGAATGTTGGGATACACTATGCCCTTAAATTGAAGAAATTTCAAGTTGCTTGAAGAAAAATGGGTTCAAAGAAGAGTTAACAAGACTTGAACGTCTTGGAGGGAATTGGATAGATACTCAAGATGAAGATGAAGATGAAGACGTTTGTCTCATGGCTTCAAGATAATTTCCAATTCAAGATGATCATAGTGAAGATGAAGTTGAATCTTGCTTCCAAGAAGAAGAAGGCGAGAAGTCAAGCATTGAAAGCAATGAGGTACATGTATGTTATCCTTAGAATTATGAAGATTTGCTAGATGAGTACAAAGCGATAAAATTTGTATATACTAGAAGTTGTGACAAAGTAAAATTGTTGAAAAAAGAATTACAAAAGGTTAATCAATTCAACAAAGTTTCAATTGATGAAAATAGTTGAAATGTCCCGTTCTTATTGATTAAAAACATTCCATATTAATTGATTTCGTTGCGAGGTTTTGACCTCTATATGAGACATTTTTCAAAGACTGCATTCATTTTAAAACAAATCATAACCTTTATTTCATCAATAAAGGTTTAAAAAGCTTTACGTAGATTATCAAATAATGATAATCTAAAATATCCTGTTTACACACGACCATTACATAATGGTTTACAATACAAATATGTTACAACAAAATAAGTTTCTTGAATGCAGTTTTTACACAATATCATACAAGCATGGACTCCAAATCTCGTCCTTATTTAAGTATGCGACAGCGGAAGCTCTTAATAATCACCTGAGAATAAACATGCTTAAAACGTCAACAAAAATGTTGGTGAGTTATAGGTTTAACCTATATATATATCAAATCGTAATAATAGACCACAAGATTTCATATTTCAATACACATCCCATACATAGAGATAAAAATCATTCATATGGTGAACACCTGGTAACCGACATTAACAAGATGCATATATAAGAATATCCCCATCATTCCGGGACACCCTTCGGATATGATATAAATTTCGAAGTACTAAAGCATCCGGTACTTTGGATGGGGTTTGTTAGGCCCAATAGATCTATCTTTAGGATTCGCGTCAATTAGGGTGTCTGTTCCCTAATTCTTATATTACCAGACTTGATAAAAAGGGGCATATTCGATTTCGATAATTCAACCATAGAATGTAGTTTCACGTACTTGTGTCTATTTTGTAAATCATTTATAAAACCTGCATGTATTCTCATCCCAAAAATATTAGATTTTAAAAGTGGGACTATAACTCACTTTCACAGATTTTTACTTCGTCGGGAAGTAAGACTTGGCCACTGGTTGATTCACGAACCTATAACAATATATACATATATATCAAAGTATGTTCAAAATATATTTACAACACTTTTAATATATTTTGATGTTTTAAGTTTATTAAGTCAGCTGTCCTCGTTAGTAACCTACAACTAGTTGTCCACAGTTAGATGTACAGAAATAAATCGATAAATTTTATCTTGAATCAATCCACGACACAGTGTATACATATCTCAGTATTGATCACAACTCAAACTATATATATTTTGGAATCAACCTCAACCCTGTATAGCTAACTCCAACATTCACATATAGAGTGTCTATGGTTGTTCCGAAATATATATAGATGTGTCGACATGATAGGTCGAAACATTGCATACGTGTCTATGGTATCTCAAGATTACATAATATACAATACAAGTTGATTAAGTTATGGTTGGAATAGATTTGTTACCAATTTTCACGTAGCTAAAATGAGAAAAATTATCCAATCTTGTTTTACCCATAACTTCTTCATTTTAAATCCGTTTTGAGTGAATCAAATTGCTATGGTTTCATATTGAATTCTATTTTATGAATCTAAACAGAAAAAGTATAGGTTTATAGCCGGAAAAATAAGTTACAAGTCGTTTTTGTAAAGGTAGTCATTTCAGTCGAAAGAACGACGTCTAGATGACCATTTTAGAAAACATACTTCCACTTTGAGTTTAACCATAATTTTTGGATATAGTTTCATGTTCATAATAAAAATCATTTTCTCAGAATAACAACTTTTAAATCAAAGTTTATCATAGTTTTTAATTAACTATCCCAAAACAGCCCGCGGTGTTACTACGACGGCGTAAATCCGGTTTTACGGTGTTTTTCGTGTTTCCAGGTTTTAAATCATTAAGTTAGCATATCATATAGATATAGAACATGTGTTTAGTTGATTTTAAAAGTCAAGTTAGAAGGATTAACTTTTGTTTGCGAACAAGTTTAGAATTAACTAAACTATGTTCTAGTGATTACAAGTTTAAACCTTCGAATAAGATAGCTTTATATGTATGAATCGAATGATGTTATGAACATCATTACTACCTTAAGTTCCTTAGATAAACCTACTGGAAAAGAGAAAAATGGATCTAGCTTCAACGGATCCTTGGATGGCTCGAAGTTCTTGAAGCAGAATAATGACACGAAAACAAGTTCAAGTAAGATCATCACTTGAAATAAGTTTGTTATAGTTATAGAAATTGAATCAAAGTTTGAATATGATTATTACGTTGTATTAGAATGATAACCTACTGTAAGAAACAAAGATTTCTTGAGGTTGGATGATCACCTTACAAGATTGGAAGTGAGCTAGCAAACTTGAAAGTATTCTTGATTTTATGTAACTAGAACTTGTAGAATTTATGAAGAACACTTAGAACTTGAAGATAGAACTTGAGAGAGATCAATTAGATGAAGAAAATTGAAGAATGAAAGTGTTTGTAGGTGTTTTTGGTCGTTGGTGTATGGATTAGATATAAAGGATATGTAATTTTGTTTTCATATAAATAAGTCATGAATGATTACTCATATTTTTGTAATTTTATGAGATATTTCATGCTAGTTGCCAAATGATGGTTCCCACATGTATTAGGTGACTCACATGGGCTGCTAAGAGCTGATCATTGTAGTGTATATACCAATAGTACATACATCTAAAAGCTGTGTATTGTACGAGTACGAATACGGGTGCATACGAGTAGAATTGTTGATGAAACTGAACGAGGATGTAATTGTAAGCATTTTTGTTAAGTAGAAGTATTTTTATAAGTGTATTGAAGTCTTCCAAAAGTGTATAAATACATATTAAAACATTACATGTATATACATTTTAACTGAGTCGTTAAGTCATCGTTAGTCGTTACTTGTAAGTGTTGTTTTGAAACCTTTAGGTTAACGATCTTGTTAAATGTTGTTAACCCAATGTTTATAATATCAAATGAGATTTTAAATTATTATATTATCATGATATTATCATGTATGAATATCTCTTAATATGATATATATACATTAAATGTCTTTACAACGATAATCGTTACATATATGTCTCGTTTAAAAATCATTAAGTTAGTAGTCTTGTTTTTACATATGTAGTTCATTGTTAATATACTTAATGATATGTTTACTTATCATAGTATCATGTTAACTATATATATATATCCATATATATGTCATCATATAGTTTTTATAAGTTTTAACGTTCGTGAATCACCGGTCAACTTGGGTGGTCAATTGTCTATGTGAAACATATTTCAATTAATCAAGTCTTAACAAGTTTGATTGCTTAACATGTTGGAAACATTTAATCATGTAAATATCAATCTCAATTAAAATATATAAACATGGAAAAGTTCGGGTCACTACAGTACCTACCCGTTAAATAAATTTTGTCCCGAAATTTTAAGGGGTTGAAAGTGTTGACGAATCTTCTGGAAATAGATGCGGGTATTTCTTCTTCATCTGATCTTCACGCTCCCAGGTGAACTCGGGTCCTCTACGAGCATTCCATCGAACCTTAACAATTGGTATCTTGTTTTGCTTAAGTCTTTTAACCTCACGATCCATTATTTCGACGGGTTCTTCGATGAATTGAAGTTTTTCGTTGATTTGGATTTCATCTAACGGAATAGTGAGATCTTCTTTAGCAAAACATTTCTTCAAATTTTAGATGTGGAAAGTGTTATGTACAGCCACGAGTTGTTGAGGTAACTCAAGTCGGTAAGCTACTGGTCCGACACGATTAATAATCTTGAATGGTCCAATATACCTTGGATTTAATTTCCCTCGTTTACCAAATCGAACAACGCCTTTCCAAGGTGCAACTTTAAGCATGACCATCTCTCCAATTTCAATTTCTATATCTTTTCTTTTAATGTCAGCGTAGCTCTTTTGTCGACTTTGGGCGGTTTTCAACCGTTGTTGAATTTGGATGATCTTCTCGGTAGTTTCTTGTATAATCTCCGGACCCGTAATCTGTCTATCCCCCACTTCACTCCAACAAATCGGAGACCTGCACTTTCTACCATAAAGTGCTTCAAACAGCGCCATCTCAATGCTTGAATGGTAGCTGTTGTTGTAGGAAAATTCTGCTAACGGTAGATGTCGATCCCAACTGTTTCCGAAATCAATAACACATGCTCGTAGCATGTCTTCAAGCGTTTGTATCGTCATTTCGCTCTGCCCATCAATTTGTGGATGATAGGCAGTACTCATGTCTAGACGAGTTCCTAATGCTTGCTGTAATGTCTGCCAGAATCTTGAAATAAATCTGCCATCCCTATGAGAGATAATAGAGATTGGTATTCCATGTCTGGAGACGACTTCCTTCAAATACAGTCGTGCTAACTTCTCCATTTTGTCATCTTCTCTTATTGGCAGGAAGTGTGCTGATTTGGTGAGACGATCAACTATTACCCAAATAGTATCAAAACCACTTGCAGTCCTTGGCAATTTAGTGATGAAATCCATGGTAATGTTTTCCCATTTCCATTCCGGGATTTCGGGTTGTTGAAGTAGACCTGATGGTTTCTGATGCTCAGCTTTGACCTTAGAACACGTCAAACATTCTCCTACGTATTTAGCAACATCGGCTTTCATACCCGGCCACCAAAAATGTTTCTTGAGATCCTTGTACATCTTCCCCGTTCCAGGATGTATTGAGTATCTGGTTTTATGAGCTTCTCTAAGTACCATTTCTCTCATATCTCCAAATTTTGGTACCCAAATCCTTTCAGCCCTATACCGGGTTCCGTCTTCCCGAATATTAAGACGCTTCTCCGATCCTTTGGGTATTTCATCCTTTAAATTTTCCTCTTTTAAAACTCCTTGTTGCGCCTCCTTTATTTGAGTAGTAAGGTTATTATGAATCATTATATTCATAGATTTTACTCGAATGGGTTCTCTGTCCTTCCTGCTCAAGGCATCGGCTACCACATTTGCCTTCCCCGGGTGGTAACGAATCTCAAAGTCGTAATCATTCAATAATTCAATCCACCTACGCTGCCTCATATTCAGTTGTTTCTGATTAAATATGTGTTGAAGACTTTTGTGGTCGGTATATATAATACTTTTGACCCCATATAAGTAGTGCCTCCAAGTCTTTAATGCAAAAACAACCGCGCCTAATTCCAAATCATGCGTCGTATAATTTTGTTCGTGAATCTTCAATTGTCTGGACGCATAAGCAATCACCTTCGTTCGTTGCATTAATACACAACCGAGACCTTGCTTTGATGCGTCACAATAAATCACAAAATCATCATTCCCTTCAGGCAATGACAATATAGGTGTCGTAGTTAGCTTTTTCTTTAATAACTGAAACGCTTTCTCTTGTTCATCATTCCATTCAAATTTCTTTCCTTTATGCGTTAATGCAGTCAAGGGTTTTGCTATTCTGGAAAAGTCTTGGATGAACCTTCTGTAGTAACCAGCTAGTCCTAAAAACTGGCGTATGTGTTTCGGAGTTTTCGGGGTTTCCCACTTTTCAACAGTTTCTATCTTTGCCGGATCCACCTTAATACCTTCTTTGTTCACTATGTGACCAAGGAATTGAACTTCTTTCAACCAAAATGCACACTTTGAAAACTTAGCGTACAATTCTTCCTTCCTTAATACTTCTAACACCTTTCTCAAATGTTCACCGTGTTCTTGGTCATTCTTTGAGTAAATAAGTATGTCATCAATGAAAACAATGACAAACTTGTCAAGGTATGGTCCACACACTCGGTTCATAAGGTCCATGAACACAGCTGGTGCATTAGTTAAACCAAACGACATGACCATAAACTCGTAATGACCGTAACGTGTTCTGAAAGCAGTCTTTGGAATATCATCTTCTTTCACCCGCATATGATGATACCCGGAACGTAAGTCAATCTTTGAATAAACATACGAGCCTTGTAGTTGATCAAATAAGTCGTCAATTCTCGGTAGTGGGTAGCGGTTCTTGATGGTAAGTTTGTTCAACTCTCGGTAGTCGATACACAACCTGAATGTACCATCTTTCTTCTTGACAAACAAAACAGGAGCTCCCCACGGTGATGTGCTTGGTCGAATGAAACCATGCTCTAAAAGTTCTTGTAATTGGCTTTGCAGTTCTTTCATCTCGTTGGGTGCGAGTCTGTAAGGAGCACGAGCTATTGGTGCAGCTCCTGGTACAAGATCTATTTGAAATTCAACGGATCGATGTGGGGGTAATCCCGGTAATTCTTTCGGAAATACATCGGAAAATTCTTTTGCAATGGGAACATTATTGATGCTCTTTTCTTCAGTTTGTACTTTCTCGGCATGTGCTAGAACAGCATAGCAACCTTTTCTTATTAGTTTTTGTGCCTTCAAATTACTAATAAGATGTAGCTTCGTGTTGCCCTTTTCTCCGTACACCATTAAGGGTTTTCCTTTTTCTCGTATAATGCGAATTGCATTTTTGTAATAAACGATCTCTGCTTTCACTTCTTTCAACCAGTCCATACCGATTATCACATCAAAACTCCCTAACTCTACTGGTATCAAATCAATCTTAAATGTTTCGCTAACCAGTTTAATTTCTCGATTCCGACATATATTATCTGCTGAAATTAATTTACCATTTGCTAATTCGAGTAAAAATTTACTATCCAAAGGCATCAATGGACAACTTAATTTAGCAGAAAAATCTCTACTCATATAGCTTCTATCCGCACCCGAATCAAATAAAACGTAAGCAGATTTATTGTCAATAAGAAACGTACCCGTAACAAGCTCCGGGTGTTCCTGTGCCTCTGTCGCATTAATATTGAAAACTCTTCCGCGGCCTTGTCCATTCGTGTTCTCCTGGTTCGGGCAATTTCTAATAATGTAGCCTGGTTTTCCACATTTATAACAAACTACATTGGTATAACTTGCTCCGACACTACTTGCTCCGCCATTACTCGTTTCGACACCATTTGTTCCTTTCGTTCTATTAACCCCTGGTCCGTAGACCTCACACTTCGCCGCGCTATGACCATTTCTTTTACACTTGTTGCAAAATTTGGTGCAGAACCCCGAGTGATACTTTTCACACCTTTGGCATAGCTGCTTCTGATTGTTGTTGTTGCGGTTATTATTGTTGTTGGGATGATTGTTGTAGTTGCTGTTGTTGTTGTTGTTGGGCCGTTTGTTGTAGTTGCGATTGATATTGCGATTGTTGGGATAATTGTTGCGATTATTGTTGTAATTGCTGTTGTCGTTGTATTGGTGATTCTTATCATAGTTTT